>NC_142520.1:18467200-18569700 GCF_964205215.1 Stylophora pistillata
CTTCTCTTGGCTATTTTTTCTAATAATAAATGATTTAAGACATTTACAAACAGATCAGACCGAGTAATTTTGAAACAATTGCCTTCCGACACGCACTGAATTTTGAGCCAGTGCGGTACGTCGAAAGACTGAAAATGGTTTGGACGTTTGGTTCCCACAACAAGTAAGTATTCACGGGCCGCCCGTAGATTTTCGATATGTTAGAAATGAGAGCTTAAGAATGACTAATAACTATTTTTATTGGAAAAACGATACGTACCAGCTGATATTTTTGCGCTTAGATATAGGATCAAATTTAAGCAAAACGACCTTGTTTAATAAGGAGTTGATGTATGGACCCCTAAAACTTTTTGAAAAGCAAAAGAAAAGATAAACTTACCTTTATTAGAAAGCATAAATGGCATAATTTTACTTGACATAAAATAGTCTCAATTTGTTTCTTAACTTGCTTTGCGAGGCTGCTCAAAATTCGCAAAATTTGCCTATTTTGGGGTTCGCGCCAAGCCCCATCTGGTCGAAATCGGACATTTCTCGATTTCTCGAAAAATAAAATTCGCTGAACCTTTTAAACTCCATTTTCGAAAATATTTCTATATATGGATTCTATTTATGAAATAAAATGGAGGTCGATTTCTTTGAACTGTAGGGCGATGTTAGATATTTAGAGGCAACGGCTCTTAGACGAGATACCCTCAAATCGCCGCTCCGCCTCACTCTCCTCCCTTCCTTTCCTCTTTTGCTTCTTTGCTCGCCCTTCCCCTGACCTTTCCAAACATCTTAGCCTTCCTCCCCTCCCACGCTACCCATGGGCTCCGTTCCCTCCCATTATACAACATATTCTAATGCCCATCGCCTTAGCTAATATTGTAGACAACAGTCGTGTACAGCTGTCATTCTTACAGAAAAAGAAGATGAAACTCCACTTAGCCACTGAAGTTACCATCATCACGTGTTTCATTTTTTTTTTTCTGTAGAAGTAAAGTAGGTGCGTTTAGGTTTGTCTTGTTTTGCATTCAGAATTGAAATGCTAAATAAATTTGATAACCGTTATGTTTTTTCAAGCTCTCGATGATATCAATAAAGGAGATGACGCCATCACAGATAAACTGCCTCTCATTTTCCGTCTGGTTTTTTGCGGCCTCTGAACAGGAAATATAGGGTTGCATTTAGAATTTTTGGAACACTCAACACATGAACTGGATCGTATAGATCTATTATTTTTTCTCACTCTCATACGAAAAGTCCTTCACCCTGCAATAACATTTTTCATCATTCACAAACTGGCTGCTTCTTGTCTCCGACCGACAGTTGTCATTTAATTGACTTTGAAGTTCTTCATTCATGAACTTTTGTAGCTTCCACAGTTTCCCCCCTTTTTTCTTTGGCTTTGAAAGACGCGCTAGTTATCATATGGAAAAATTACTGGAATAAATCGACAATTGATGGAAAGCTACAGAGCAAATTAAGACTTTTGAACCCAAATTTGATCCCTTATGACCATATTGAAAAATAAATATTATTCAGCAATCGACGTTTTCATTAGTTAAGAACAGAAACTCAAATTAAAAATACAGATGATCCCATCATGGACGCACAAATTTAGTCCTTTTTATTTTTTTTAAACATATCTCAAAAATAATGATATTTTCGTTTGGTTGAAAATAACTTTGTACATAGGTCAATACACCCTCAATAAAGAAAAAGAGGGAAACAACAGCGGATTGAGTTTGAATAGTTATCATAACCATTATCATTATAATTTACTGCTCCCATGTTTTTCTCTGTAGCGAACGACGTCTTCTAAAATATATTAAAAATTTCCCATCGGGTGCAAAGCGTAACCTATGCTGTTCTATCGGGATGTAACACTGAAATCAGTTGATAATGTCTCAACTCTTGGCTCACCAGAAAAAATTTTAAAGAAACGAAAAAATTCCCACGATCAAACCTTTACATTTCGCGTATTAATTGATTGTTCGCCGCTTTTTTGACTTAATGTTTAGAATGTAAAACATCAATACAAAGGAGACAGTCTCATGTAGAGTTTTTCCTCAGTCCGACGACCTTACCACTACATCTCCATGTGTATCTAAGCATTTGAACGTTTTAACGAGTTGATTGTTGTTCTTGTTTCTCGTCAGTAATTTACGCAACACTATGGTAATGTTCGTGGAGAAAAATTCAATTCTGATCAGTTTTACAGAAGTCCCATGTTGCACTCAGTTCATTATCCTTTGCTTTAAAACCACGTTGCAGCAATTGCATTGTAGAAAAAATAAAACGAATCGTACAACTAACTATACCTTTAAGAATAAATAATGTAGAGTAAATATTCGGTTAGAATATAAAACAGACACAACATCATCAACAGGATCGACATCTGCAGCAGCAAGGAAGTTATTTTACAATACAGAGACCAAATACAACATTTTTACCGCAAGGGGGATAAAATAATTAACTACAAAGGGAAGAAGGGAAAGCAGTAAAGCTACTACATTAAGTACCTGATTATCCCTTTTCACTTTTACACTTTGCCCGATCAAATTACCCACGTAAGAAGTAGAAAATTAATCCACAGAAAATTTAAGGTTTTTACAGCTGTTGTTTAATTGCAGATTTTAATAATAAATTCAAGGTTAAGACAAGAATTTCCGTCACGTAATTTGTTAAAGACACACGTCCAACAAAAATAGAAAAGAGAATTTATTTTAGTTTTGAAGGAAGCGCTGATGACCACAAGGAAAAATAACTGGAATGACTGGACCATCGATAAAATGCTGTACTGAAAATAAAGACTTTTTGACCTAGATTCGATCCCTAAGGACCTTATTGAAAGATGAATATTATCTAGCAACCGACATTTTCATTTGTTCGCGCCAGTACTCGATTTATAAAAACAGATGATTTCATCACTGACTTACAATTTTTCCACATCAAATATTTTTATATCATTCAGTTGTTTTTAGTGTTGAAAACAGATCTCAAAAATAAAAAATAAAATTATATTTTCCTATGTTTGAAAATATTTTTTCTACATCATTTACTCCTTTAATAAAACAAAAAAAACTGAAACAACGGTGGACTGAGTTTGAATAGTTATCATTACCATTACCATTATCATTTACGTTACTACTCCTTTGTTATTATCTGCAGCGTACCACGTATTGTAAAATGCTTTAAAAAGTGCCACATTGGGTGGAAAGCGTAATCTATGTTGATCTATAGGAAGTTAAAAATGAAAAAGTTGATGTCTTAATTAACTCTTGGCTAGCTAGAATCATCTTAAAAAAAAAAAAAAAAAAAAAAAATTCCTCTCAGTCGAACCTTTACGTTTCGGGCTTTAATTGATCATTCGCCGATGTGACATGCCTGTCACGCAGGGAAAATAAGCTTCATCAGCCATCCATTAAGAGATAAGAACAAACAATCAAACACACATACAAAAAAAAAAAAACCTTAAGGGCCTTTTCATACAAAGGGATGCTGTTTTTAATTTTATAATGTGGTCAAGAACCTCAAGAAAAAGTAAAACAAAAAGTGTTTCAGGAAGTTAAAAGAGTATTTGTTCCATTTGAATTAATTGATGGAACTTTCACCTATTTAATACCTGAATTCAATTATCCCTAACAATAGGTTCGTTATAAAACGGTGAGCGAAGTTCACTCGACAAATACACTTTCGGTAAGCCTTTTGGACAAACTGCGCCCACTGTGTTGAGTATCGCCCTCGGCCAACGACCTCGACGAGCCCTAGGAATAAGCCTAGCGATTCGGAAGTTTCTACAAGACCATCATCATTCGAGTTCCCTCCAATTAAACCGGAACAATCTTCGCCACTGCAATGAGAGCCTGCTCTCACTCCAGCTTGTTTTTCATGGGTTCCACTGCCTACCTCTGAGCACCCATCATCTCCGCATGATACACCATTTTCTTTCGATCCCTCTCCCTGGCGGGGGACCACCGTTTGACCTCCAAAGCAAACGTAATTTGGCATAATCGTGAGGCAAAAGAGTATGAACAGGAAACCTTTCCCGAAAAATGGAGGTTCATAGTTGACAAAATAAAAAAATAATGATAAAAAAATAATAAAAAATTGAAAGAGTTCAGAAATTCTCGGGAAATATTCGAAAAAAAAAAAAAAGGTGTAGTGCAGGCGTCTTATTGAGACGAATTAAACGTGCAATCGTCTATTAAACTTGCCATGTTTGATTTGGAGTTAAAGTCAACGGTGGGGAAAAGGTGCGGGGAATGGGGAAAACTATTCATTGCCCCGCTACTTCCCCTCTCTTTTTTATTTCTCTGCCCACCCTTCCGTTGCTGTAAAAATCAAAGATGGCAGCTATAATTTTCACCCACAAAACACTGAGCACTCGCCCACCAAAATTAAGACTGTTCTGCTAGCTAAATAAAAGGCAACATTGAGAGCATATTCCGTTGTTCTTACTTCACGCTTTCCGACGCCTGATTTCTGGTTCCAGATTTTGTTTCCTGCTATGCACCGCTGACGTTATTACAGTGAGCCGCAATTTTTCCACGTTGTCTAATGTGCAGTTATCACAAGTGTAACAACTAAACGAACATAGCACACAAAAACTGCATATTTTTTTCTCTCGGAATGTCTTATTTGCACAGTAACTGGAGGGATCTTGACGTAAATGAAAAATGTTGGGTTTTATCTTTAGGCAGGACATTTTGTTGACATGAGTCTACGGTACGCACAGTCATGGTACTCGGTCGTGTAGTTTCTTTCGATCTGTTCTCCACTAAATAACGTTTCAGTCGCCATTTGATGTACGTAGCTTATATAAGTGTTTCCTAACTCGTTTATCATTAGTTTGAAGATTTTGGGAGGAACAAACTGACGAAAGCTTGAATAGACCTGAACTAAATGCGTTATTACGTTCTGATTCGCTTCGCTCAAACGAACGTAAATTATTTTATCCTTAAACTCCTGTAAAATAAACAGATCACACGAGAAATATGGTAGGATGCGCAAGCGGATCGAAAACACCGTTTATTATACGATAGAAATTAGAAAGTTATAATTATTATTATTTATTTCATTTATTTATTTATAATTTTTTTTTTTTTAATTCTTTAGATACTACTGTATGCAGAAACTAATATACGCTCTACAATATGTTACAAACCTAAATACTTGGTTACATGTAACTTGTTTTCAAGGCTTTCTTCAACATGAATATCCTTGGCAGAATCGAATTTCCACCTACCATGTATTTTAAGAGATCTCAAAAAAAAAATCGAGTTCCCACTATTACGTACCGCAGATGTCATACCACCGGATCTTAAACTATGAAGACTATAATGATTAGGGTTATAGCCCAACTGACTTAAGCTATTCCTTAAGACATCTCTACAAATAGTTTAAGAAATCTTTTAGCTTCTCAGGATATAGGTAGAACTACTACGGTGAAAAACAAGGGGTCTAAATAAAGGGAGGAGACTACTCAAGTCAATACCAGAGAAATCTACGTAACGTTGTAAAACACCAACAGGACAGTACTTAGACCTGGAAGCACTAATAAAGACGAAATTCCCTTCCCTGTAAACATCTGCCTTACTACGAGTCACGAAGATTTGTATATAATCGCTGGGAAATTCAATATGCTTAAGAGCAATATTGCATAATTCATCATAACGAAAAAATCCTGCGAAAGCTAAAGAGCATAACGCAGCGATACGAAGATTCTTTAAAGTGGCATCTTTCTTGTTATGAATATCTAAAATACTCCTTATTATGTCTGTGGTAATAGGCTTCTTTTTCATAACTGGCTGTGACTTCGGCGTTTAGCAGCTTCGATGATATTCCTGCAAAATTTACTATCTAAAGGATTACGATCCAAACTAGGAGCAAAAGAATGAAACCATTTAAGGGCCGCGTGAGCTAAAATTACTGAGGAACTAGAAGCGCAAGACCGCTGAACTTCAAATAGATATAGAGAAACAACACTAAGAGGAAAAAATAACTGCATGTTGAAATGTCTAGTTTTAGACCAATCGAAAAACTTTCTGATAACACGAATGTAAGATTTAGTAGTTGTATCCGCCCTTGACCTCAACATAACTTCTAGAACCTCGTAAACGTTGATTGAAGAAAACTGCTGAAAGCTTTTCTAGGAATTACTTGATAGCATTATCTATAAAGACAAGAACAAAGCAAAAATAACAAAAGAACAAAGAAGAACAAAAGAAAAAACGTCTTTTAGTAACCGTTCAAAACTCAATCGTTGTTGGGGCCAGTAAGACGAAACACTATCGTATGGGCCAGAGCCACGTAAATCAACAACCATAGATTGGGCCAGCGCCACATATATCAACTATACTCCGTTTAAGCCAGCACCACATGAAATGATAGGCTATAAATAGGCCATTGCTTCATAGATGAACAGTACACTGCCTTGGCCAGCGCCACCAAATGTAAATAATCTTTAGGCTAGTGGACACTCCCTCTAATGAATTACTCAGTAAATTTCAATCTAAAGGCAATAATATTTCCTGTGAAAAGATCAGACCCTAAGAGCGAATTAAGGTTCTTCCGTGGGTTAGAACCTCATTCCCGATATGAATACTGTCAGCCACAAGATAACGACTATACATGTGTGCAATTAAAGGCCAGAAATGAGCCGAAGGCCAAAGAGGTATAACGAGCGTACCAACGGCCTCCTGGGATTTGAGATAATGCAAAACGCGTGAGATGATACCAACTGGAGGGACAACTAAACAATTTTCTCCCCTAAGAGATTGAAAGAAAAAAATAAAGCCCCGAGGTGTTGGGATTCCAAAACCTGGAGAAATACTTGGGGAGCTTGTGATTATAATAATTAGCAAAGCAATCTACACTATGCGGGCCCCACAGGCCATCAAGAAGAAGAAAAAATTTCTCTAGTAATTTGCCAATCGTCAGTGTTAATTAAACGACTTATATAATCAGCTTTCTGATTCGAAGTGCGAGGGATCCATTGCACTTCTAACTGAATTCCTGATCGAATACAAATATCAAAAATCCTTCGGGCCATTTTATGCAAATCTAATTTCATGCTACCCACTTCAACAATCTTAGCAGCTACTTGGCTATATGTAAGCCACTTAACGTGTGATCCTTCCAACGCTGACGCAAATGATTGTAATGAAAACTCAATAACGGATAACTCCCTCTACGTTGAACTTTGACTTCTCTCGTTCTCCGACCACATTTTGTGGCACACAAAATCATTGTTAAAGTCAATAATTGCTCCACTTCCAGTAGCACTGGCATCCGAATAAACAAATTAACTTAGATCTTTACTTACAAAGCAAAACCTACGTATTTTTTTTCCAAAAATACAGTTCTTTCTTGCAGTAATCGTCGAGAAGGGATATAGAATCCCAGTTATCCCTGCAAAAGGTGGAGAAGACACAATGTCTGGTCATCATTCTGCCAATGCTACCAACTACGGGGCCGGTAGAGATAATTTGACCTGTAAAGGAGGCCAACTCTTTAGCAGACACTTTGAAATCGGCTTCGATGATATGATCAATTGTATTGATTATCTTAACAATTCTTCTTTCTACAATTTTTAAAGTACTTAGTGCGGAATTCCAGGTTAAACCCAG
Source organism: Stylophora pistillata (assembly GCF_964205215.1). NCBI lineage: Eukaryota > Metazoa > Cnidaria > Anthozoa > Scleractinia > Pocilloporidae > Stylophora > Stylophora pistillata. Next base: position 18,474,814 of record NC_142520.1, read on the forward strand.
CCAGTCCAATACTTGGGTGGGTTCCCATACCGATTTGTCTTCATTGACAACAAAACCCGCGTTACTCAAATCCACCCTTACGGCCAGGGCCTTAATGCGACAAATTTCGCTATCCTGAACAGTGTTTCTGGAGAAAGAGTTTGATTTGCACTTAGTGTTTTACAGTTTTGGCGTCAGAGCGTTGTCCCAGGGAGTCTGGGGACCAACCCCTCTTTTTATTTAAAGTCGCGAAAAATCCAATATTCAAAATAACGGTCAGCCAGAGATCACCAAAAGATCTATCAGAAGGATGGAGTGCCCTACGAATTGTAAGTTAAAATTTCAAATGTTATTCAATATTTAAAAAAATCTGTAATTGTTTTTTAGTTTGACTTGCTTCCTCTGGCAACCAGTACAAAAATAAACGGCAACCATACACCAGAAACCTTCAAAGCTACGGTAACGCTTCAAAACGAAAGCCCGAATCAGAGTTGTTAATCAGCAAATCATAAACAGATCTATGTCAGATATCTTTAGACGTTATAAATTCATTTTCTGTTGATCAGCTAAGATATAAAACTAAAACTTTAAGCATATCAACCTACTTGATATTCAAAATCCCTGACTTTGAAGGATATTTGCATGTACAGCTTTCAGGTAAAGTTGAATTCTTTAGAGTATCTTATAACGTGTAGTTGGTCAGTAAATGTGGGAAGTCTTTGATTATGAATTATACAATTTATTATTGTTTACCCAAATAATGACGCTGCTTAATGATTTGTGAAAGAGCACATTAGAGCATGTAGGTAGAGTACATGAGCTGCATATTCCGAAGATGTTTAGATTAATCAAAAAATTCTTAAAGAAAACATATTTTTACACACTTGCAGTTGACACTCAGCGACCAATAAAACCGTGATTGACTTGCCCAACTGGCATTGAATCCAACAAAAATGCCTCTCCCATCACTATCTATGCTTATTAAGTAATTATCGGAGTTTTGATGTCGGATGGTAGGAATGGTTTTGGTTAAATGTGCCTATCCTGCCTTTTTCCCTTCGTCATCATGAAGAAATAGACGCGGTCTGTAAAATTCCAAGGGGTACTTGGGCGTTGACGTCTGATTCTAAACCTATCAATGCATATTTTAGCGGGGCTCGATTTTATAAAATGAGTACACTGATCGACTGCGTTCAGCAGTGAGAACTTTGCGACGTCATGGCACCATTGACTTCTCAGGGTTTGTGAACACAGCGTTTGTGAACACAGTGTCAGAAACATGTGAGAAATCTGAGAAACGCCAGCTGTCGCTTTCATTTAGCCCCTCCATTGACCTCCATTTAAAATCGTGATTGCATCGCTTTGTGACGTACGAAGTTACCGAGGTTGCGTAATTTTTCATTGCTCTTTGGGGGGGGAGGGGGGGGGCCACAACGGTCACCTAGAGGTATTTTGAACTTTTCAATATTTCGCAGAAAGAAAGGCGCGACAGAACTTTTTGATATAATTTTTGAAAAAGGCTCATCAAAAGGGTCCTTTCGGGAAAACTAAATGAATCTCCAAGTTTTGCATCTGTCTGCGGACTTTCGATGTTGAAAGTCAGTGGCTCTTAAAGGGTGTGCGCAAACTTAAGTTGAGTGCCCCATGATTTAGTAGGTACTCAGACATTACCCTCTCTCTGAGGGGAAACGCGGTTTCCATCTAAGCAACTTAAAATGCAACTGATTATTTCTAACAGCGCGCTATAAGACATCGTTTTTTGATTTACTCTCGCCATAAATACTTTTTGCAAAAAGAGAGAAACGAAATTACTGATTTGTTTACAGTTCTACTTATTTTTTTGAGACACCAGGGCAAGAGAAAATTTTGGCGTCTCAAAATCGTAATTTAGCATCACGAAGTCCGATTGCTTTATTGCAAACTCCTTTTCTTCGTCAGGCTCTTGTACATGAGTTAAAATAAAAAGAAACTAGGGACATCATTCATAAATCTTAGAATTATTTATTTATTTAAAAACCTGGAGGTACTAAGAGATCGATGTCGAGACGCTAAAAAAGCAAAATTGCAACAAAATGTGGTTGATTTATTACAACGTTCGTTGTCTTAACCCCACACAAAAGAGTTATTGATTACCTTTACGTCAACATCATTTTAAAATGTTTTTTCCTCGATGGCTCGCACCTTCCACAACCCATTGAGTACCTAGCAACTGGTTTTACACCATGTTGAAATAATTAATACTGCATATGAGGTTGCTATGGCGATATCAGAGCCTCTTGGGGAGACTGTTACTTTTATGGCTTATAGTTACCTTATTTTCTGGAAAATTTAAAGTGTAAAAGTGTCGATCTATTTAAACATCGGTAGCTAAAACGCAACAAACCATCAGTTCAATTCATATCCTCCTTTACTGATTAGGAGCCCAATGTACTGAAATACAAACAGTATTTTTGAGAACTTAATCACTCTCAAAACCGTGATATATATTTATGGGTAAACAAGTACAAAAGTAGTTCAAATGGCCAATAAATACCATCAGAACCACGCATTACTACTGCAACTTGAGGGAAGACTCCTGCTTTAATCTATTTATTATTATCATCATTATTATTATTGTCATTATTAAAATTATCATTATTATTATTATGATTATTATTATTGTTATTATTATTATTATTTTTTTTTTATTATTATCTTCTTTTTTGCATCAGCCTAATTAACCTCAACCAAAACACCGAAATCTTAGACTGGTCGGACGAATGGCCATGACACAAAAATTCATCGCACCCAAAACTGCATTATACTAAACATACTAGATGTCTAGTTGTTGAATGGAAAATACGGTTGTGACCAAACAACATAGACCTGAGTGAAGAACCTATCGAACCTATTCGCCTTCTTGATCTAAATTTGAGCATACGTATTTTTGTTAAGCTATCAATGGCCTACATCTATTACACTGAAATACTGAGTCGTTATGATATAAAACCAGACAGTGGTTTAGTTATAGTGTTTTGTCCATAAAATCACAGAAACGGAAAAAGCGAAGTTTTTGGCTTTTTTCGTCAGGAATATCTGTACGATAGAAAAGCTAAGCTAAAAGGGAGTAAAAAAGATGTAAAGAGGAAGGGAAAATTACCTTGGCCTCGCGGCAAAAGAATTAAAATGTCTATCCTGTAAAAGTTAGGGTACAAGAAAAATATTAACCTCATATCGCTGAGGCTTTTGTTTGGCAAGAAGAAATTTTAAGCATACCTGTACTTGCCAGGAACTCGATCTACTTAACTTCCCATTATGTTTAAAACAAAAACAAAAGCAAACAAACGAGAATACCTTAGGTATTGCTTATGTTTTTCTACGCAAATCATCTACGTCTTGAGTCTTATTTCTCCAAATTTTGCAACCGACAAAGTTTTCATCAGCAGATCGTTAATGAATCAGTCTTGTGAAAGACATAAAACTAAACTTATAATTTCACCGCAGTAAACACTTTTTTTTATCATATTGCAGTTGTGATAAGAAGAACTTCGAAAAACCTACGTCCAGACATAATCGAGTGTTGTTGCTCAGAAAACCTCATAACTGAAGTTTATCTTTTGTTTTTTTAATAATGTACTCTTTAAGTCCCGACCTTTTCATATTAATTTTTAAAATAGAAATTTGCATACTTATTCTCAAAGTTGCTTTATATAACAATATTACCCATTCTTATTATTCATGTCAGTTAACCTTGTTCAAGATAAAACGTCTACACATCGAATAAACCTTAGAAGTCCTTTGATTAAATTTGAAATATTCTCTCGGCCTCACTGGATATGGGCGATAATCGAAATATGAGAAAGTCATTGTGGGTGTTTCCATAGTAATTGCATAGCATCTACAACGTATAATGGCGGTCAGTCCCAAAGTTATTCCAGGTAAAATACAAGATAGACTCATTTATGCATGCATTTCACAGTGCATCGATGATAGTTAGAATATTCCTCATTATTACTGTAACGAATGAAAAGGAAGAACCACAAGGATCTAGAATTAAAGGGGAAAAATCTCCTCAAAGGGATAGAAGACAGTGTACAGCAACTGTTGTGACAGCCTCTAGCTTGCTAGCAGGCGATAGTTTACGTCTACAAGCGCGAGACTCAGCGCGGCGAAAATTCCCATTTGAAAGCGCGGGGTAGGGAGGAAGTGGAAAATTTTATTCATCTATTTGTCTGTTATATAGTTACTCACGTTCAGTTACTCACTGCTTGAAGATGGCATAAGCATGCCGAAACATGTCTATCAAAAAAGTTGTCTATTTCTTACAATATTTATCATACTTGCTACTATTACGACCTTAAAGGCAAATGACTTGCTAAAATTCAGATTTTAAGATTTACTTTTGTTCGCTGGACAGCCAGCTAAGCATAAAATCATACAAACTTATTGCACTATTTATGCTCGCCTATGCATGTTTCGATGTAGTAATTACGTCAATTATTCAAAATGGCGCTGGAAATTAAAAATACATGATGAGAAGAATCAACGTTTAAACAGAGAAAGAACAAATGTTGCCAGTCTTTTGCTACTATTTAACAGGTCAATGTTTCATTCGTTAACCCAATTGCTAGACTAATCATACCATCAACATAGATCGTCCATGCATCAGCACCCATAGAAACGCAGAAGAATATGAGTATTTTGTTGTAATGTTTACATACTAAATTTTAAAAATATCTCACCTGGATTTTTATGTCTTGTACATACCTTGTTTCTTGTCCAAAGAAAAAATATATTTAGGAGAAGCTGTTTATAATTTCTTTTTCAAAAACAAATTCATAAGAACATGCTGGTTTGTATTAGACTTTAATAGTATGTTAAAATTACCTCGGGATAAATTACAAAGAAACGACGTAGCGCAATTTATTTATTTAGGTTCAGTTTCTTGCGTGATTTAAGTGTTTGATTAGTTTTGACTTAACATTTTAGAGTACTCTTTACTTTTTTTTAATTTCTCAACAGAAAAGTAAAGGTTAGCAGCACAAAATAAGTATATTCTATGAGATGGAATGGTTCAGATGTTATAAAGATAATTATAAATGACAGATTTCTATGACCTTCATGATCTCATCCACTGTTGATAATAAACTGGTAAAATAGAACTGTGAGGGTCCTTTCTCCATATAATTGATGAGCACAATCTCGATTTCTATGAATATACTTCGGTTTTCAGGTGGTTTCAGCTGCTTATAACTTTGTTCAGGGAATCAATCCACATACCTACCTGTATTACATTTTACCAGTATGTTACAATTACCTTGGGATAAATTACAAACCTGAGTTCTCTTGTGTTATATAAAAAGTGGTTTGGGTTGTTAGACTTAACGTTTTAAATTTCATAGGTGTCAAAGATTTGAACACCCAGATAAAGGTCAGCATGACAAAGTAAGAGTATTTTGCGTGAAAAATTATCAATCAGCAGATCCTACACACATCGTCGTGTTAGAATGATTTAGGTCAAGTAATTTCGTTCTCTGTTGATTTATAGGGAAATACAAAAAGAAATTTTAAGCGCCCTTTCTCCTTGTAATTGATGTTTATAATCCTGGTGACTTTATAGGAAAAGCTTCATCTTTCAGGTCTAGCCCAATTAGTTAGAATGTTTCATAACGTACAGCAGATCTGTAGTTATAATGTTGCTTAAAATAACGAAATTCACAATTCAGTAATTGTTCACCCAAATATAAGAAATTTTGCGAATGGGTCAATGCTACAACCTTCCTCAGCGGCGTCAGACTTCATCTTTAGGAAGAGTTATATGAGCAGTGTTAAGTTTGAATTGATGAATTGCAAAGGTTAATAATTCGCCGTCGGGGTACCCTTTTCTCGAAGAAAGCATTTTTTTTTGTTATTTCACGTTGTTGTTTTGCCGAAGGAAGCTAGATTAAATAGATACAGAGCACTGAAAACAGTGCAGCGAAGAAGCAAAAAAATGTAACTAAACAAAATCTGCATTATTGTTCCAAATTTTTCAATGAAGCTCATCCAACAGCCCATCTGTAACAATTCCATTGTTTATAAGAATAATATTTTTTAGATTACTTAAAACTTTTACAAAAGTCAAAAGTCAAGCTTCATTTGATTTAATAAGACTGCAGATAAAGCTCAAGCGAGACTTGACACTTTCCTGACATCAGACTCAAAGGTAAGGTCTAAACGGTGTTTTATTGAAGGCTCTGGTTTACAGTAAAGATGATCTGACTCCCTCGTTGACAACTTAATAGCTTGGTACAATGTTCTAAACTCGGGTGCCATGTCCCTCCAAAAGCCACTTTCATGTTCAAATTATTCTCACTGTAACAGCCTTGTTTGATGATTGCATTTGAACCATGTTCTCAAACAGATTGAATACCACGTGCTACAATGAGCTAGAATTCTCAAAATGAGTTAAACAATTTAGAAATGAACTACAAAATTAGACCTGAAACACTACCAAATATCTAACGGAGTGATATTCTTAGACCTTTCTATTTACTTAATTAGTTATTATTATTATTATTATTATTATTATTATTATTATTATTATCACTTTATTTTTAAGAGAAATATCAATAATATAAGCGTAGTTTGGTTTTATTCATTTGTCTATTTTTCAACTAGAGATACCCATGAAATTCAATATTTCGACTCGCAGCTTGAGTGCAAAATACTAGCAATCGATTTGTGCAAAAAAGCTATTCATATTGTTTTCCTAGCATTAACTTTAACTGACTTAATTACCCAAACGTTTGTCGAAGTCATTTACTTAGACTTCACTTTAGGTCTACTTTACTCTAAAAAATTGAAATTAAGTTATAACGATTGCAAAAATGAGCTACTGATATCAATTAAGGCCTGAACACTAATTAGTGATGTGCTATTTAGTAAAATCTTCTCCTTTTTTTGTTCATTTTTATTATTTTTCTTTCCATTTAGAGATACCAATGAAACAAGTAAAACAAAATAGAACGAGACAAAACAAAACAAAACAAAACAAGGCAAAGCAAAGCAGAGCAAATCAAAGCAAAGCAAAACAAAGAAAAACAAACAAAAACAAAATAAATAAAACAAAACAAACAAACAAAAAACTCGACACTTAGCTCGATTGCTCACTAGACGAGTCGTGGAACTAAGTTAGGTAGGCTATCGTTATATAACCTCTCATAGCTAAAGTCTTGACCATAAACTTTTCCTAAGTTCTTTGATATAATCTGCAGTCTCAAATAACCGTTTCCGTTACTTTCATTAACTGAAAATGCTTGTAAACGAGTCAAAGAGTTCTAAGAAATTAACTATTTAGATTACTAGGATACTACTAAGCATCTGCCATATGAACCGAACAAGCTGTTTTATAGTCCTTCTAAATACTGTTCTTTTTAGATTAATAATGCACTTTAAGTACAAAATACTCCCACACTTGTTTTGAGTTAAGAATGAGCCACAGAGCTTTGTTATGCTACTAAATCTGCTGTGATCGACGTATTTTCCTCAAGATTAGGTTGATTTCTTTTTCTCAAATAGTGCTTGTTTGTTTCCTAAACTAGAGATACTTATAACACTCAGCTGTCAATACACAATCTGAGAGTTAAACATTTGTGTTTGCCATTATGATATATGTTATTTTATCAAATTACGTTTTCTGCTCTGTTTTCTACAAACCAGGTCATGTTAGTATATGCTAAAAGCAATAGACCTACATTATCGCTTAGTTAGACATATCGGAACGGAGCAAAAGAATTAATAAATAAAGAAAAGAAACAGACTCATTGAATTCGGAAATAAAGACAGAACTGCCACCTATTCAGAGATGGCGCCCAATATTAATATTAACTATACCCTGCTATTGAATCTAAATGAATAAAGGCTGATGGTTTCGATAGAAACTGTTTGGGGCTGCGTCGGTGGGAGTAGTGAAATAACTTGGATATATCAACTAAATTGAAGTGGTAAATTGGCCACCGTAACGATTACAAAAGCTAACGTTTCGAGCGTTAGCCCTTCGCCGGAGCGAAGGGCTAACGCTCGAAACGTCAGCTTTTGTGATCGTTACGATGGGCAATTTACCACTTCAACTTTGTTGATATATCCAAGTTATATTGAATCTAAAGTTTAGTGCACAAGCTAACTAATTTACGTTATGACTAAATCAGGGGAAACGAAAACTCGTCAGATTGTGTTCACTAAGCTACTTTCACAGACACTGTACGTGATGATTACTAGAAATCCTTTTTTTCTCTCCGGTGAATTCTTTAATTCCTTTCTCCAGCCCTGACGGTCTCTTTACTGATAAAAAGAAGAAAAGCACAATGATAAACGAAAGCAAAACATATCTAATTAGTTGGTTACTTGATCTACCGATCAGACAATCAGAAGGTCGGCAATCCGTTTGGGGTGTCTGTTCCAGGCAGGCAGCCAAAAAAATGGGTCAGGCGATTGCCCTGCCAACTGGTTTAGCGTACAGTCAGGAAGACAATCCGGCAAAAGTTCAGGCAAAAACTAAACCTGATAGTCACAACAGCTGTTAGATAGACAGCTCGGTCAGCCTCACAGTCATTAGCCCAATAAGTTGATGTAGTCTTACGGCTTTCCAGTCTTTCCAAACTTTTAACAATCTCATGATATGAATCAAAACACAACATTTTTCATAAGCTTTGTTTCCGCACCCCGTCAGTCGGTGGTTTCAATATTAAAACAAATATAATAAACATTTACCTTGGTTCGAAAACAGAGAGCTAAAGCCTGGTATCAAACACTTTTTCTTCACCTTGTTACAAAAAGAGATAGAAATATGTACAAATGAAGTTACCATGTTATGAGTCTATTAATTCAAACACAATGCTCCCTTGTCTGTGTTGAAATGTCTTAAAAATTGAGGTACACCTTGTCATAACCATTTTTTGAATTTAATGAGATGTACCACGTGGCAGCTATGTATTGTATATCCGAGCAAATATCTGTAAGGCTATAAATGTTATAAAAGGTAAGTCAGCTCCACAAATTCAAATGTGACAATATTGAATTTCAGTCCTTCAAGACAGTTTCTGGCCCTTCACTGTGACGACGCATAATAATTCTCAAGTGTTCTGTTTTGTGCTTTCAATTCAGGGACTTCTTTTTTCGACTTTCTTCAGGCGATAAGTTGGACTGATTATTCTTCACTATATAAGTGCTTTGAGTGTACATTGACTGATTTATAAGGAATATTACCCCTATCTGCAATCTCCATGTCAGGCTCAAGCCCCTTCTCTTCTTGTTCAACTTTTTTGGCTTCATAAAGTTCTGTATTTGACCAAAAAGAACACTAGTACTCAGTCTTTCAATCTTGTCCTTTACCTCAGCTTATTAAAGAATCGCGGATTTTCCAGTGACTAGAAAAATGAAAGGTATGCTTTCACAGCTCATTTAGTGCATTAGCCTCTGAAGTGACCAGTAAAAAGCTTTCCTGTCATTTACCTTTCTCACTAGGTACTGGATTTTCATCACTCTCCACTTTCTCCTCAGATTCGCCAGCTGTGGGATAACAAAGTTCTGAATTACAACAAAGTATAAGTACCATTGAAAACCCTGCCCCTCTATTAAGCCATTAAATTTGCCCAATCTGCCGTTAATTCCATAAGAAATAATGATCTTAAGGTAGTAGCAATATTATAATACGAATATAAAAAAAAACCTAGGGGGAGCTATAACTTTATTTCAAGTGATAGAATCTATTTACAATCGAATTTATAGCTCTTTATATTTTCATATGTCGATAATAACTAAATTTCAAATGTAGTTACATTAGTAATAGGTTTGCTAAGGAAGAAAACAAAACAAAATGTATTTAAAAATCTGCTGACTCTGATTGAAATAAGTAGAATAAATAGATAGAATATTAAAAATAATAATAATAATAATAATAATAAAAATAATAATAATAATAATAATAACTTCAACCGTACCCAGAACTGAATTAAAGTTATGTTAAGCAATGTACAGTTCCTAAAAAAAAAGTTTTTACCTTCCTCAGTTAGCTGTTCAGTGTCAGGAGTGTCTTCACTTTCCACTCTCTCTTCAGATTCCCTGGCTGAAATATTAATGATAATAATAACAATAATAATAATAATAATAATGATAATGATAATAATATACTCATATCAATAGTAGTGGCAATAATTGCAATAATAGAAATTAATGATCATAATCATAACTATAATTACAACAAGCTTGAATTGTATGCAGAAATATATCAATGTTAAGCAGGGGTAGAGTTCCTGAAAAAACGTCATATTTACCTTCCCCACTTAGCTCTTCAGTGTCAGGAGTGTCTTCACTTTCCTCTCTCTCTCTTCAGATTCCCTTGCTGAAATATTAATGATAATAATAAAAGTAATAATAATAATAATAATAATAGTATATTCATATCAATAATAGTGACAATAATTGCAATAATAGAAATTAATGATCATAATCATAACTATAATTATAACAAGCCTGAATTGTATGCAGAAATATATTAATTTTAAGCAGGGCACAGTTCCTAAAAAAAACGTCAAATTTACCTTCCTCACTTAGCTCTTCAATGTCAGGCTTTTTTTCTCCTTGACCTGAAGAAATACATGTTAAACAAATTGAACTCAACGATTGATGTTTAGTTTAATCCTTACAATTTTCGAAGTTATCGAGATTTTGGGAACAATAGTGCTTATTCGAGAAAGTAGAAACAGTCAGAGATAAACTTTGACCATCTTTTAAAGCCATTGCTGGAGGGTCACTAATTTACCCAATCATCATTGTCTCTGTTTCTCGTGTACTGAATGAGTGCCTTAAATCCTTGAATGACAAATTATATCAATAATATTAGTGATAGTAATAATAATAACAATAATCATATTATAGCTAATAGTAATAATTAAAATAATAATGATAATAATAAGTTTGAATGGCATGCGTAAGTAAACTAAAGTTATACTAAGCAATGTACAGTTCCTTGAAAAAAACCTCACATTTACCTTCCTCAGTTAGCTCTTCAGTGTCAGGATCTTTTCCTCCTTCTTGACCTCCAGAAATACCTGAGCAAATTATACTAACCCATTGATGTTTGTTCGACCACGTGATCGAAATTTTGGAAACATAACTGATTATTCCAGAGCGTTGAAACGGTCACAGGTAAATTAAAGGACCTCTTAAAGCATTTACTATGGGGCCACCAGTTTACCCGGCCAACATTATCTCTGTTGCGTCAAGGTATGAGTAAGTGGATATGCAAGGCCTGCCCGTAGACTCTCTTGATAAAAGATACATGAGTGTTCAGTCACTCAGTCCTGTTTTTATCTAAGAATTTTAAGACCTTCTTTTTTCAGTTTCTACCAGATTTTAAATGTGCTATAATAATTCATATAGAGCCTTGATATCTTGATTGACCAAGTAAAAACGATTTTCTTCCTCACCTTTGCAACTTTTCCCTGTAATCTCTTGACTCTCCAGTTGCTCCTCAGATTTTCCTGCTGTGTGATAACAAAGTTATTGGTTTAAATGAAGTATGAGCACTCTGAGAGTGACGTATAGAATGCAATAATAATGTAACCTTCATAGTCATTGTGCAGGCTAACACTATTGCCGTCAAATAGATAAGGTGATTTTCACTGTAAACCCAGCCCGCAGGTAGGCCAGGTAATTGGCCCAGTTAGCTAGCAGTCTCATTGTTTTTATCTTGCTCACTTGTCTCTTAAGTCTTAGCTTTTTTTTCTTCTTCTCGACCTACGAAATACATTATAAACAGAGGGCACTTATTGAATGATGTTATTCTGTTTGTTTCATTTTGGGAGGATCACCAGGGAGATAAAAGTGAGAGAGAGAGTGTTGAGACAGAGGTAAATTTTTTCAACTTGGTACAGCTTTTGTTGAAGGGCCACCAATTAACCATATAACTATTATCCCTGTTACCTTAGGTACGCAATGAGTGCCTAAATAAGACCTACACGTATGAGCCCGCAACCTTTGACTCTATCAACGCAGAGGTGAAGCTGCTGTTCGCTTTCGGTCAGCTGTTTGTTTTGCAAAAGAATCGAGTTGAGAGCATCTTTACATTATTAAAGTAAGGCGATTGGCTCAAGGAAACCGGCCACAGCTGCCGTACCGACGCATGTATCCAAAATGACTGACACCAAGCTGAGGCTAACTTTCAGTCAGACTTTTTTTTTAATAACTTTCAATTGAATGTATCTTAACATTATGAAAATTTAGATAATGTGCTCACTGAAATCGAACCAATTACTGTATATATTTTACTCTTGTATCAATGTACACCAACGATGAGTCTCCTCCATCAAAAAGGGTTCCCGTAGGCACCTTAACCTTCAATCACTTATCATCCGTTCCGTAGATCTGCTATAACTATATCAATATAGAGGATTGCAGTCCGGATATTATTGCATCGCTCTCACAATAGCAACATAACTTGGAAGGATAGTCAACACCTCCTGATAATGATTGTTTACAGCAACGTGCAGGGTAAGTGGATATTTTGTTCAAAAAGCTGCAGTTTGGATTTAAAATGCGGGACAGTCGAGTTTGCGCGTGCATGTGTATACTTTTGACCAACTGACGGCTCCGTCAAATCTGTGAATTTTACCTTACTTTAAAACTTAATTAAATCGCACTGACTAATTTCTCCGAAAAGTCCTTCGAAGATCGAAAGAACTATACTTTGCCTTCCAAAAGCCAGATTTCGGGTCAATTATTCTGTTTAGTTCACAATTAAAGAACGTGTTAATTTTGACCTATATTTAATCTAGTCGAATCATGTCTAATAACGACCGTCCCGGTCAACAAATCGGCCAACTATCGGTCGACTGTCGACCGACTATAGGCCGACTATCGGTCGACATATCGACCGATAGTTGACCGACAGTCGACCGATATATCGGTCATCTATCGGCCGATATGTCGACCGATGTGTAGCGATCAACTATCGGTCATGTATCGGCCAAGTATCGGCCAAGTATCGGTCAAGTATCGGTCAAGTATCGGTCAAGTATCGGTCAAGTATCGGTCAAGTTTCGTTTAAGTGTCGGTAAAGTATCGATTCAATTACTGACCATATCGATGATCATGTGTACAAAGGGCATAGAAAACAAACTTCAAATGCACCCCTGTAAATCTAAATTGATGTTTATTGGCTCCTCGTATAATTTGAACAATAAGAATACCGAACAATCCGTTGTGGTAAACAACATACCCGTTTCACGAACTTAAACATAAATGCGTGGGAGTTCAGATAGGTGAAAAACTGAGCTGGGATAGTCATATCGATATGATTTCTATGAAGGCCAGTGCGGGTATTGAAGTTATGATATGCATTTCAACATGGGAGTTTTCAGTTTCTAGGATTTCCATTAATTTTATTCTTATGGATTTTATTAAGAGAGTTCTTGGATGAGTTTTTGAGACTAGTTGGTATCCCATTTCAGGTTTTAAGGCCAACAGGTGAAAAAGCCATTTTTTAACATTAAGCGAAGGAATTTTTAGTATAAAAATGCTCATACATTGAAGAACGTGTGCCGTAAGAGTGAACGCTGGAAATTTTCGAAAACAAATTCGAAATATTACTTGGTGCAGAGGTAGCATTGATGTCGTATATTAAATTAGCAATTTTTTCATAATACTGTAATTCTAGTGGAAGAAGTTTTCCTTTCAAAAAAACTGAAAGGGTATTGCATGCTCCCTTACTGGGGCAAAGTGAATAAGACGGAGTAAGCGTTTTTGTGAGACAAGAAGACCATTTAACAAGGTCTTAGATGCAGTTCCCCAAGAAGTTAATCCATACGTTATAAAAGGTGCAATGAGGGATTTATAACTATCAAGAAGAGTTCGATTAGGAACGAAATGTTTTAGCCTCGCAATTAGACCGACAGTTTTACTTAGTTTTAGGGTATAGATATGGTTTTTCCAACTTAGACTAGACTTTAGTTCATAATAGTTAAACTCTTAAGATTATAGACCAACGACATTATTAATCTTGTATTATTAGTTGCAATCTCTTTTTTACGTATGTACAAACACGCCCTCTATGTAAACCAGCTGATTTTTCTTTGGGCTAGCCTGTTTCTTTCATTTAATAAAGTATACCTACCTACCTACCTACCTACCTACCTACCTACCCGCGCTAGGATGTCGATTACTGGTATCGGTTACCGGACAACTCAACCCCTGGACAATTAGCCCCAGACGATTAGCCCCCCGTCTTTGGGCAATTAGCCACCTTTCTCTGTACTATTAGCCCCCAACCCACCATCCATGAAAGAAACTATGCTCTTGCTTTTTACTTTACAAACGTTTCCCTATCATGTATTTTGAATTGAACAATTTTCTTGTTATTTGCTTCTGAATTGGATATATGTTTATCCTTTCGGAGGAGACGTCGAGTAAGCAGATTTATGAACACTGACTTTAACAACAGTTAAGTTTTGTGTTTTACGTTGTCAAACTACGTATACAAAGGAAAGAAAATACATATGTTACAATATTTTACAGATACAGCTAACTACAGGAATTGCGAAAGTTATAAAAAGAAAATCATTCATTAAACTACTTACAATTCCGGTTGCCTTCTCTTCTTACTTTTTGAAGCGAGGCACATATCTATTCATCCTTTTACAAAATATGCGTGTTAGGTAATACGCGTATCTTGAAAAGATAGGCTTAGCGGCTAACAATGAGTTATTAATTCAAGAGGGAAAGTCAAACTTGCTACCACTACAAAAACGAAATTCAAGAGGTAAATTCCAAGATAGCCGATTAAAATGATCATACCGCAACAATAGCAACTTTAATTACGCGATGTTCTAATGTCGACGAAAAGGATGGCGGAGTAATTTAAAACTATGACCTCTTTGTTAAAAGCCGAGCGCACCTCCATTGTTTTTACTGAAAGACTAAAGTAGAACGACAACCCTCAAATATCACTGATTGTTTTAGTCCAGCAACTTAACTTAGCGTATTTCTCAATTCTCAATTCCTAAATTTTGTTTTACGTTACTAGTAAAGCTAGATAATTTTAAAACTATCACCTCTTTGTTAAAAGCCGAGCACGCCGCCAGTGTTTTCACTGGAAGACTAAAGTAGAGCGACAACCCTCAAACGTCACTGATTTTTGTTAGTCCAGCAATTTAACTTAGCGTTATTCTAATTCCTTAGAAGTTATTTGGCAAAATCCATTTTTTCTTCTTTTTTTTTAACGTTACTAGTAAAACTATCTAGTGAAACTAGATATTTTTAAAAACTATCAACCTTTTGTTGAAAGCCGAGCGCGCCGCCAGTGTTCTCGCTGCAAGACTAACTTGTATCCAGAAAAGGGCGCTGGCTGTTATTTTCCCGGGGATAGACTACAGCGATGCTTTAGTCAGCACTAAACTACCAAGCATTGGACGTTACAATGAAAATATTTGTGAGAAGACCTTTAATTCTATTTGAAATGATAAGGGTAACCGGTTAAGAAATCTTTTACCCTCAGCCCATAAGTCGTCTTACCATCTAAGACGATGCAGGCATTTTGAAACACCAAGGTGGAAAACAAATAGGTTCAGGGACACATTTTTAATGAAATCTTGTATTGAGCATAATATTATATAAATATAGCTTTATTAATTTTAATAATAGGTTTTATCATTTTACAGTGTTTAATTTCACTTTTAGGCTTATTATTATTCTTACATTAGTCATACTATTAGATATTCTGTTACAATTTTTGGAAATACGCAATTCAGCCCCTTAGAGCGCTGCCATGTTTTTATTTGTGAAATAAACCTTTACCCAAAAATAAACCTTTACCCCATAGTGAAGGGCATCTTTCCCCTTGGGAGCCCCTGTGATCACCCTCATGAGCACCCTCAAATAATAACCTGTTTCAAATGTTAGGCTATCGAGGTTCTTTTGCAGAGGGGATTAAACGTTTTATTTTATGTGCTTCTTGGTATAGCTAGCACCACATAGCAAATTACTCAATTTTTTAAATAAGTGCATCGTATACTAAATGCGTTATTAAGAGATTATTTGTTGTTAGTCTTTAAAGAAAAGTAAACCGTTAAGAAAACCTTTGAATGTGTGCCAAGAAAATGTTTAAGATAACTTAGCTGTGATAAATTTTGGTTTGTTGTTGCTGTTCTTTAGGCTTTGAATGTAGATGATTATGAAAATAGGATGCTATGCAGTAAGGTTGTTGCAACTTTTTCGAAATAAGAACGAGTAACCAAATATTACTCCTTTTATTAAACATCCACTTTTAAATTACAACAAAAACCTATTTAGATTACGCTGTATAAAAATTAATGATTGAATGCCGAGCATCAATGTGAATCAGTTATTATCGTAATCACCATTATCATCATTAGTTTTACTTGCCGGAAAGTAGAAAGTAGAATGGGGGACTGGACGAGAATGAGGAATATTTCATAAGTCCAAGTATTTTGTTTTTGGCTAATTTTTGAGAAAAAAAAAACAAAAAGAAAAAAATCCTGGAAGAAAAATAAGTTGAAACAAGAATGTTGCTTCACTACCCTCTTAGCGCGAAAGTAGTTCCAGGTTTCAGTTTATTTTTCTCCTGAAAAAATGGTGCCTTTTTAAAGATCAAAGGAGTGATAGTCACTTAAGCTTTTGAAGAAATGAATGCACTCAAAAGCCACCTCCAAATTTGACTTTTAGAATGTAATTTTCTTTTCGGTTGAGAAATTGCAGTAACCGGTAGATATCCTGTAGTAACCGGTATATATCTTGTAGTAACCGGTATATATCTTGTAGTAACCGGTATATATCTTGTAGTAACCGGTATATATCCTGCAGTAACCGGTATATATTTTGTAGTAACCGGTATATATCTTGTAGTAACCGGTATATATCCTGTAGTAACCGGTATACATCTTGTAGTAACCAGTATATATCTTCTAGTAACCGGTATATATCTTGTAGTAACCAGTATATATCTTCTAGTAACCGGTATATATCTTGTACATCATCTATTGGGGAAGATATGACCAATGGTTTTTAAAACAATTGCAAACAGAAGCAGAAGTCGTGCAGCACCTAAAATTTTTGCTGCTCCTAAAATTCCTCTCTAAACCTCTCGAACACGGAGTAACAGTTATATCCCTTCTTTATCGCGCAGAGCCTCCTACCATTTCCCCCTCCAAAGAAATGTGAGCGCGTTCTCGGTTCTCTCTCCCCAGCCTCCTTGTGATGCAATTAGGCCGCTGTGGAGGAGACTGTCTTCAGCCATTTCCAGAGATGATGTTGTACAAGAGTATAAAAACGACAATACCTATGCAATGGGTATTTTATTTTGAGGGCGAAGGAGAGGTCGTAAGATGCGAATAAATGTAAATGACAACTAGAAGATATAACCTACCGCTAATGAAGCAATTGTAAGAACATATCATGCAACACCCTAAAGAGAGGGTTATGAAATCCATGCTGAATACGTTTTTATTTTAAGGAGGCTTCAAAGGATCTTTTCACCGCACGGTTGGTTCCTCGACAGAAACACTCTACTGTTTAAATAGTTCTGAGACCTAAACACTCTATTGTCTTTATTATTCACCACTGAATTTTCTTCCGCCCGCCAGTGGGAATCTAGTCAAAACCCACTAAATGCAGATCAATCAAATAGTTATTCATGCGCACAACCTGTGACAAATGTCAATAATTCGCAACCATACATTGGCTAAATAATACGTTCTACCTGTAAGAGTTAAAAATTTACTGCTTTTCCGATCTCCGTAACTTCGCGGCCGTCAAATCATTCAAAAGTTTTCACGGATGAGTCCTATCCCTCCGGGTATTTTCCACGGACGGGCACTATATATATCTTATTAGACGTTTTGTTGTGTAGTATCGCTGAGTATTTTTACGAATTGTGCCGTATTTTTCTAATAATTGTTTTTCAAATTTTTTTAAATTTTTTTTTATCAATTTTTTTTTATTTTTTTAATATTTTTTTCTAAATATAGACTAGTGAGCAGCACTTCTGCGAACAGTAGTTGTAAAACTTCTTTTATTTTCCAATGCGTTTCGTCTAACTGTCGTAGACTTCTTCAGGGAGTTTTACAAGTATGACTAAACGCCTGTATTTATAAGCCTAAGTTACAGGGGCCGACGACAGTAAAGGCTTGGCCGGACTTACGAACAGGAACAGGCGAAGTCGTGAAAAATTTGTGAAAAATTAAACACGTGTAAGGCAAGGTGAGAAAAATATTTTGGGGGCCACGGTTTAGCTTAAACCGTGGCCCCCAAAAACTTACCAACATAGATTAGCTATTGGTACAGTTTTCATGTAACACACAGTACAATCTAAGTCTGGCAGATTATTACTGATAACCTTCTTAATACGGGCTTGACTGCAGTTGAATGTAGTCTTATAGACAAGAGTCCTGTTTGGCCGAGATCTGTGTTTAGGTGGCCGGGAGATCCAAGTCTCCCTCTCGTGGTAACGCACACCGTGAAACAGCGGCAGTAAAAACTTAAAAGGATAGCCTCTAAGTCGCAGTCCCTTCCAAAACGGTTTTAGCTACCGTGGCCCCCAGAATATATTTCTCACCTTGTCTTACACGTGTTAAATTTTTCAAAAATTTTTCACAACTTCGCCTGTTCCTCTTCGTGAGTCCAGCCAAGCCTTAAGGGTCATCAGCCTGTGTAACCTTGGGTTATAAATACAGGCGTATAGTTATACTTGAAAAAGTACCTGAAGAAGTCTACGACAGTTAGACGAAACGCGTAGGAAAATAAAAGAAGTTTTACAACTACTGTTCGCAGAAGTGCTGCTCACTAGTGTATATTTAAAACTTTTTTTAAAAAAATAAAAAAAATATATTAAAAAAACTATAAAAAAGTTAAAATACAATGAGTAAAAATACTTAGCAATACACAGAAGTATGTGAAGCGAAACGGAATTGGCGCGTTGTCGTGTTGCTGTTCCTATTTTCTTCAATAAATGAAGAAATTTCCAGGTCGTCTAGCTGTTTTTCTTCATTGGCTTCATCTAATAAACCTGGCTGTATATTTGCCAGCCATTCTGACTCTTTGTCGTCGGATATATGATTCAAATTGTCGGCCATTCTTTTTTCGTAACTACAATTCAACTCTTCGCTTGCGCGATGCGAGAAAACCTGTTTAACCGGTACTCTAGAGCACAAATACCGCGTGATATTTGTACTCGTTAATGGCGCTATTTGTACTTTTTGAAGTGTAGTTGGATAATAAAGGCTGACAGTGTCTCTCCACAGATGAACACTAGCGCGTCACGTGATCAGTTTAAACCAATAAGAATCGGAGAAAATTTAGCGGTGAACTATAAGGGCTGATAGTGTCTCCACGGATGAACACTATCGCGTCACCTCATCAATTTAAACCAATAAGAATCGGAGAAAATTTAGTGGTGAACTATAAAGGTCTGATAGTTGCTCCTTGGAAATTTGATGTTCTTAAAACCAGCATATTAGGCCCCGAAGCTTCGCTTCTTGGGAAAATATTTGTTTGAAGAACATCAAATTTGCGCTCGGCTACTATGAGCCGAAAGTTCCTAGACAGAAACACTCCATTGTGAAATAGATTTAGCCAAGCCTAAAAGCGGACCTCGCATTACTTTTTCCACACGTTTCAAGGGCACAACGCCTTGCCTTTTATACTGGGGAGATGTAGTTGCTGTAATTACTTTGAGTGTGTGTATTCTTCTTTCTTTACGGGTGTGTGTGCGTGTGTCTAGTTGTCTTTTTTGTTATTTTAATTTTTTTTTTAAATTCCTATTTTGTATATAAAAGTAAGAAAATGCTTTAAATAAATTTATCAAAAAGAAAAAAAAAAGAGCAATCGGAGCCGAAACTGGTCAAAAAGGAGGATGATAAAGTTGAAACCACATGAAAAAAGTCACTCGGTAGGTTTTAAGTGGATAACTCTGAGTGCTACGGTTTGTTTCGCATTGGATTTGATTTTTAATAAAATGAAATGAATGAGAACTTTCCCAAACAACTCACAGGAAGATGAAAAGGAGAATGAAATCATTGTTGGATCCAGGATTGTGAACATTGACATTTTTATGAAAGGAAAATAGAGAAGTGTAAGTTGTTGCCTTAAAAATAAACATAATGTTTAAGTGAACAGAGATCAAGAAAGTGTAGGCGAGATTTGATTCACAAACGGCAGAATCAGAAGAAAATATTTATCTCAAACTTGTGAGAAAGATTGTTGATACCTCTCTAAAAAAGTTGTATATTACAGCTAACAAAGTGAAACTTGCATTTTTTAAGAAAGAATATACTGCTAATGAAGCAATTGTAAAAACATAACAAGAAACACCCCGAAGCAAGGGTTACGTAACCCATGAGAAATATATTACTTCGCTGTAAGGCCTTGGAATTCGCTGAAGGAGGCGACACGCGCAAAGAGAAATTTAAACTGGATTCCAAATGCAGATACAAAATTTACATCCTAAGTATGAGGTAGTCGTATTATTTATTACAAGTTTACATCTTTTATCGTAGGATAGCCCCCTCCCACGGGGGGATGAGTATTGGTCAAGTGTCGGTCAAGTATCGGTGCTGTATTGGTCAAGTATCGGTCATGTATCGGTCATGTATCGGTCATGTATCGGTCATGTATCGGGCGAGTATCGGTCGAGTATCGATGGTGTTAGAATGTATCCATCGACAGGGCTAGCGACCGACTTTCGGTTGCTAGTCGGCCAAATATCGGTCGCCAGTCGGCCGACTACCGTCCTACTATCGATCGACTACTGGCCGACTATCGACCGACTATCGGTTGATATATCGGCCGACTATCGATCGCTGTATCGGTCAAGCATCGGTCAGGTATCGGTCATGTATCGGTCGAGTATCGGTCGAGTATCGATAGTGTAAGAATGTATCGGTCGACACGGTTATCGACCGACTATCGGTTGCGAGTCGGTCGACTACCAGCCGACTATCGATCGAGTACCGGCCGACTATCGACCGACTATCGGTCGATATATTGGCCGACTATCGGCCGACATATCGACCGATTGTCGGCCGATATATCGACCGACCGTTAGTAGACATGATCCATCTAGTCAGAAGAAGGACGGATGGATTCGATCAGATTGTGTATACAAACAATCAAGAATTGCTCAAATTGCTGTCAATCTAAATTTTAATGTGGTTGCTTTTCAAGACTTGGTACTTTTTATCGGTCCAAGTGTTTTCATTGGTGCGCGATACTCCGAGACTCGTCTGAAATTTTGAGCTACTAAAATGGCATTTTGGCGTTATTATCGAATTTCTCGAAAATAAATCGATATTCAGCCAAAGGAGGGATTCAGTGGTTTGTTTCACTGTAAGGTCCACCGAACTTGAGGATATGAGCCGAATCAATTTTTTGACCGCTGCCACGATATTTCGAAAATGTTCCATTTTCGGCCGCATTTGCTCTTTAAGGATAAAAAGGATTGAGGAGTCAAATGACTCATCAGCAATAAGTATAAACCTACATAAAGAAGAACTAAAATCTCCTTTTATGAGGCCGACTTGTTCAAAGTTTATAGAAAAAACGACGTACGTTTTGGTTTGTTTTGACACGCGCAGAAATAAATATGCCAGTTAGCTGCACTCGTTCCGAATTGTAATGATGATTTTGCAACCAAATATTTTCACAAGACATTGCACAGTTAAAATTCTCAATATGAAGGGCAAAGCTTGTACACTCATAGAAAATTAGTCAATAGCCCACTAGGAGCCCGTAATGTCATTTTCTTTGTAAGCTCCTAGTACTATCCTTAAGTTCCACTGAGAAACTTAACGAAGCGCTTCCAATGTGGCTATATGACGTCACATTGGCAGTGACCATTTGACGGCGACTTATACCAGAGAACAAAAGAGTTACCTCCTCCCTCCTAGGTAATATAGATGATTACTAAAATTATCATTATAGACCCACACCTCATTTACTATGTGTAATGTAAAGAATTGTACCTTGTGTGGTATGAAGGCTGATATAGTGTACTTCATGGATGTGTCCCAACACAAGTGTCCTGCTTTTGTCAACAGGACATTGTGGCCGTAAAATGACATCATGAGCAGGGGAAAGACTGCTGACAACATGAATGCAAGTTTTGTAGCAGTTTGCGGCGGCATATAGAGTAACATGGTCACCCCAAGCGCCATCTTGTTCCATGTACGTTAAGTAATCAGCCCATGATTGATGTCCATGGACGAAGTGAAACAGATCTGTTTCATCCGGCTGTGAGAGTAGTGAAATAGTGAACAAACTTAGAGTGTATAGTTAATGGTACAATGGACCAAGTTGAGTGCGTTGGAAGGAGTCATCGTATGAGTAAATAAACAACGAGATACTAAACAACAGTAAATGCGGATAATAACCAATCAGAGTAACGAACATAAGGATCTACATTGGATTTAGCGGTCTCAACTCCGGCATTTTTTCTTTTGAAACATCGAATATCAGGTGTCCACCTTATCCAGAGTCAAGGTTATCCAATTAGTATTGACCTGTCAGGGGGCGATTCAAGTGCAAAGTACTTTAAAAAAAACCTTGGGTTGCCTGCTTTCTTCATAGGATAAAGCCCTTATCACAAGGAGGTCTAAATTCATCCGTGACCCGGACATGGTCTCTACTAAAAATCTTGAACCACACAGCGTTTTTTTACAGGCAACCCAGAAATATTAAACAACTATTCTTCGAAATAAAAGTGAATAGGGGTACGTATTTACTGAGGCGAGTGGTTAAGATAGAGTATAAGACGTCAACTTACTAGTTCAGGGTTTTTTCTGAGGTACTGGGCCAATATTTGTCTTAATTCGCCATGTTTGATTTTGATTCCCAAAGCAATTTCCAGTTGATCTGACAAAGCATAGAACATACAATTTCCTGATCCTTCATTGTCGACAATTCTAAAGCCCTTGTCTGAAGCAATTTTCTTCAACTCAAGTTTTAGGTCTGTCTTTTCATTCACTCTCCTTGCGTCGAGTTGCATCTGCTGAAGTTGAGCAATTAATTCAACCGAACCTAAGTGGACAAACGGATGAATACCATTGCTATCGATGGAGCAAATAGTTATTTTTTAGTTAGACCTATTTATCACGTAGTAAATTCGAAAACTTGAAACATTGAATGGTTATTGTCAATACACCAAACGAGATCTGTGCCATATGGATAACGAGGATAAATTCCTCAGACAATAAAAGGTAGATGTTACTTATGTAAAGGGATGATAACACCAAATCTCTTCCCACCTATGTCATATGAGGAAACCATAGCTTAATCTTTAATTTATTTAAAGTGCACATAGGTAATATATCAGAGCAAACAAGAAATCCCATGGTTTCACTCTAGATGTATCAATATTTTCAAGACCTACCGTTTCATAGATTAATGAATTCTAATAGGAATTATTGAGTTCAGAGCTTTCCCATTTCATTGTCCACTTTAATAATTGTGAAATGACGTATCAGTGTAAATAAGTATGCAAATAGTTTGGATTTATTATCCAACTACACTTAGACGAGTACAAATAACGCCATAGACAAGTACGAATATCGCGCGGTATTTGTACTCGTCTATTGTAGTACCGGTTAAACACGTTTTCTCGCATCACGCAAGCGAAGAATTGGATTGTAGTTACGAAAAAAAAAAAAAAGCCAGTGGCGGACAATTTGAATCATATTTCCGACGACGAAGAGTCAGAATGGCTGGCAAATATAGGTCCCAGTTCATTAGATGAATCGAACGAAGAAAAACAGCTTGACGACCAGAAAATTTCTTCATTTAATGAAGAAAATAGAAACTGCGACACAACAACGGGCCAATTCCGTTCCGCCTCGTATACTTCTGTCACGCACTCCCCGTAAATAAAATCCGTGAGATTCGTCGCACAGAAATGACAGTTTGGCGTGTTGGATAATAAATAACTTATTAGGCTTTTGTTGTGTAGTATCGCTGAGTATTTTCACGTGTTATTTTCATTTTTCCTCGCCCTACGGGCTCGTTAAAATACGGCACAACTCGTAAAAATACTCAACAATACTACACAACAGAACGTCTAATAAGATATATATATATCAACAAAGTTGAAATGGTAAATTGGCCACCGTAACGATTACAAAAGCTGACGTTTCGAGCGTTAGCCCTTGGTCGGAGCGAATATAGAGGAATTGTGGGTTGTGTGTACTTTTAAAGGCAGAAAATGGAGCTACGTTATTGGTGGGAACATGGCAACGAGAAAAACACGAATAAATAAGTATACAGATGGAGTACAGACCTGGTTGCGGAGCAGGCAGTTTAGGGGCTTCTACTTCTGGGATCTCGTCGTGTTTTATTTCTTGCATTTCAATCTGTTCTCCTATGAGGATAAAAGTGCAAAAAAAATAGGACTACGAAATGGAAGAAAAGAAACGAAAGAAATTTATTACACGCAGAACCCCGCCGAAGAGGGGAGAAAGCTTTTTATATCTAATTACACTGGAAATACTCATATTTTACCGTTGTTAGCGCCTTCATCTTCACTTCCGATCTTTCTCTGCTGATCATTCCCTGCTTCTTCTGTGCCATGAAAAAACAATCAATTTGTAGTGAACTTCTCAAACCGGAGAAAAAACTAATGCCGAGCTTTTCGAAATATTTATTTTGAAAAATAATGCTAAATAGCCGATTTGTATGTTCGCCTTGGAACTAGAAACAGAAGCTGATCTATTTATATTTTAAGAATAGTTTAGAAATTTCCGCTCATATTCATAATTCGAGCAGGTTTACAAATTGAATCCAATCAGTTCAATATTCCTAACAAATGTCTTTAAAGATACCAGCGTCCATAAATTGAAATTAAATCATGATTTCAAATCGCGTGGTTGCCCCTATTGAATTTATTCATTTAGTCCTGTGTCCCCAACTCTACCTTTGAATTGAAAGCCACTCCTTTGACTGATTTCTTCATACCTACTTCTACTGTGGCACTTGATGATCTTAATAATAATCCTGTTTTCACATTTTGCTTATTACACCTTTGTGGCTTCAATTATTTACCTTTTTTTAACTGGAAACAATGTCTTTTTTACCATTTCAAACCTATTTCACCCTTATCCCCTTTCAAAACCTTATAGTATAAGTAAATGAAACATGAAACTGAACTTTTTTGATTTTGTCCACAGCAGCGGAAAATAGATCGAACATTGGCCCACAGCTTCCTCAGCTTTGGTTTCAACACAGCTTGCACCTATACATTAGAGATTTATCCGCTTGTTAGTGAAAACTGGTCTCCATGGTATGATCAAACGTGATAAAGAAAGCAACGAGAAAAAGCTGCGCGATCATTTACTGTTTTTTTATCTCTTACTCTTTTGTCTCCATTTCGGGTTATTTTGCAAAAAAAGCAGTCCTCGAAGTAAAATTGATGGTTTTAAAGTATTTCTTGTCCGTCATGAAAAAAAAGAGACCGTCGTCGAAGTAAAATTATCGCCAACATCTCTGGGGACCATCTATCGGTTTTTGTTTCAATTAATTATCTCGCAGGGTGTCTGATGAGCTAAAAATTAAAGTTTGCCCTATTTCAAAGAAAGAGAAAAATGTTACCTGTGGAGTAGAAAGGGTATATAGCAGTGAGTTGATAGCTGAATTGATCGGCAGGGCGAACACGGCAATCCACACCGCCAGATCACCAGGTGGATCAAACGTTTTCTCCACGTGCGACTTGATACCAATAGAAATTATGGGTATCCAACACAAGAAATCGGTAAGAATAATAAAGAAGACTCTCTTGGCAAGTGCCCTTTCTCTTTTGGCCTGTGCACTTTGTGCTCTTGCTCGTATTTCACGAACAGTTCCATGCGCACCGAGCCGTCTGCTTGAAGACCACGATTTCAACAAAATGGCAACATAAGCCACCATAATGAAGATGAAAAGAGAAAAATTTAGGAAGATAAAGATAGAGGTGGAGTATTCCCAGCCTTCTTGTAATTGCGGGGAAAGTTGCAGGGGCAGGCACACAACGTTCTTGCCATAATACCAGTCACCAAAGTAGTGCATTCCAGACAAGGGAAGGAATGCCATAATGCCTCCCACCAGCCAAATGACTGCGCACATTATACGAGTCTGCCTCGGTGTAATTTTTGCAAATGTGTAAGGAAACACAATGTTCTTAAGCCTGTCCCATGCAATCAGAGAAATCATCATAACTGACACCTCACTTGAAAGGACAGACATGGCGCCATTGAAATGACAAAACCAACCGGTGCGCCACTTATAGTCGTGCATGTAGTATTCCCCTGACCATTGGAGGTCTTTTATACCAATAATGATAAGGTAAATACCCATGATGCCATCTGATATACCCAGATTCACCAACATGATAGACTGGACCATATTGTTATCAGGGAAAAAATACTGCCACCCAACTACAAACAGAGATCCAAACAACGACAGGAGGCCGACAACCCAAAGACTTCTACGTGGAGCAAGGTTGCGGAACATGGATTGACAGCTTGCAAAGTTGTCATTGAAGGAATATTCGCAATCGGCATTCTCTTTGAAAAGATCAAGGTGACAGCACATCAGATTGGTGTCCAGAGTTCTGGAGTTCGAAAAAAAAAAGGAAATTTTAAAAGGTGCATCGCTAGTACATTGAGAACGAAATTATATAGATATAAAAAAAAATCGGCAAAACAGCGACTTTTGCAAGCTAAGACAAAGATGATTGATAGGAAAGTAATTTCTTTCTTTTTCATTGATTGAATAATGATAAGAAAGCCTCACAAAGTATGTTTGAAGCACTTGCGTTTGAAATCTAACTATAGCATATCATTTCCAATATTGAAATTCGAAGTGTTGGGGAACGTTTTCATGAATCCAAAGTCACTGGTGATCTGAACTATAAAAGGCTGAGCTGAGACAAAATAATTGAAATGATTACAACATGCTGCATGTCAAAGTAAGAGACGTTAAAATTTAAAGTTGTTATTAGTCTACTGTAGTAACGTTGTATGCAAGTTGCAGCGCCTCATGTCAAAATTTGACAATCCTTTTATTATTATCTTTTTAATCAACAATGCTTTCGATAAACATATACAGCCAAAAACTAACGATAAAAGCCCGACGTTTCGGCGACATCTTGGTGCCATTGTCAAGAAAAACTAAATTAGATATGCGATTTCAAGAGTAACTAAGAATCCAGAGTCACTTATTTGCATAGGTCAGCCAAAGACCTTGGCGCTAATTGAGTCTGATTGTGCGTTCAAACACGGTCGTAGTTGTTTTATGAGTAATATCTCATTAACGAGACAATCAAACTTGTCAGGGCATTTTTTCAACACCTTAAAACAATTGTGAAAGTCAACCGGAATCCTGCCCGCCGAGTGGTGTTTGCAGTCGTAGATTCTAACGCAATGACGAGGACAGGCGATATGCGCGATCGAGGATAGTTGTCAAAAGGCCGCGCGTGGACCTATTATCAACATGACTATGGTAATGGAGGAGCAGACCGCTGTTTGTTGGTTTCATGAACACTTTAGTTTCAATATGAGGCATTCGGTTTAGGAGTCGAATACCGAGAAAGGGGAGCATTCCATCATTTTCGACCTCCATAGTGAATTTGATGGCGGGGTGAGTGTGGTTGAGGGTGTTGAGAGAGTACCTTGCGGTAGAAAAATCAGGCATCACAGTCTTCATTGCGGTTAAAATCTACGACTGCAAACACCACTCGGCTTGCCAGACCCTCTATTAAAGACCAGGAATCAACTTATATAGTTAAGACACAGTTAAAAGATCTCAGTGTGAAACTCCAGACCATTGTCCAACCTGTGTTTACGAGCCGCAAGATTGCCCAGGAGTTCCCGACAAGCGAACCAAAGCCTCAGCTTATTGATCAATGTATATAACTGCAAATGTGTATAACTGCAAATGTAACCAGTGCGACGCTGGTTATGTCGGATGCACCCGTAGCCATCTCTCCGTACGCGTTGATGGACATAGAGGCAAGACCTCGTCAGTGCGCAAACGCTATGATTATAGACACGTGGGCAGGATTCCGGATGACTTTCACAATTGTTTTAAGGTGTTGAAAAAATTTCCATAACAAGTTTGATTGTCTCTTGAATGAGATGTTACCCATTAAAAAACTATGACCGTGTTTGAACGTACAATCAGACTCAGTTCGCGCCAAGGTCTTTAGCTGACCTATGCAAATCAGTGACTCTGGATTCTTATTAGTTACTCTTGAAATCGCATATTTAATTTAGTTTTCCTTGACAATGACGCCAAGATGTCGCCGAAACGTCGGAATTTTATCGTTAGTTTTTGGCTGTATAGATATATATTTTTTTATTATTTTTTTCCAAGGCAATTCATACAACATTCGCCTCAAATATCCTTTTGAAACCATTGAGTAAAATGATTAGAATGGAATCTTACACTCTGATAATGTGCGGAAAATAATTGAAAAATCCTTTGGGCAGCTCAGCCATTAGGTTGTAATGCATGAACCTGCAATTTCGAGTAGAAAGTGAAAAGTACCTTAGATTATGATGTATAAACTGTTCAATTATCTTATGTTCCCAAGTAACTATTTACAACCCTTCCTTCTGACTGCAAAAAAACCGAAAGTGAATCCACTTCAATACTCTAATTAAAATTCACGCCGACATCTCATCCGATTGCAAAACATGCGACTTTATTTACCATGACAAAGATCAGTCATTTACAATGAACTTACAAAAATCGCAGTTCGTTGGCATGCTTAAAAGTCGTACTGCTCACGTCTTGTATCTTATTACCGAAGATGTTGCTGTTAAAATGAATAACAAAACTATTTAAAATCAGAACGTAAACAGGGTCTTGCATTGTTTGAATCCTTAAAAACTCACATGGAGTTGCCTTTAAAGGTAAAAGTACTATACTTTGTTAGCGTTTATGAAAATATTCACTTTTGCTCATTAAAAGCATGTTTCACCAAATAGGTGACTATATTTAGCTCAAAAAGTAGAGTGGCAAATAATTACATTGTCGAGCATTGCAATTTTTTTACCTCGCCTATTTTACTTCAGGTTAAAATTTTGAAATCAAAATTCCATATTCTAAATGTTTCTGTTACATACATTCCATCTCCTTAAACAATTCTAGACATTTTTTGTATTTGATCGGCTGTACTCACAGGGACTTGAATTTCCTAAGGCCCTTGAAAATGTTTTCCGGTAACCCCTCAATTCTGTTCTCCGAGAGATATCTAAAACAGGTGAAAAGGAATTTTCTAAATGAATTTTCTAAATGAATATACAACTAACACATTGTAATGAGGGATGGAACATTTAAATTGAGCGTAACAATTGATGTCAAGTATTACCACACTCTACAAATTTCTATCCGATGACAAAGATTGTAATAGATTTATTGTACTAGCCGTCACTGATAGAAGATACCAACTATATTTACTTATAAGGTGTTTTCTGTTGTGGGTCCGGATATATGTTCTAAGTAATATCTGTGGACAGTTTCATTTCAATTTTTATTCGCTGATCTTTTTTTCTTTTTTTTTTTTTTTTTAACGCAGTACCATGGGCTGGTTCTGAATTATTTTATGAATACAACAGATCACAATGGAAAATGAGCGTTTCAGCTCTGAATGTACTTACAAATCGAACAACTTCACCAAACCCTGGAACTGATCTTCATGAAGCCTCTCAATTTTGTTGTAGTCCAATTTCCTGAGAAAATAACCGTGCAAAGTTGAGACTGAAAGATGCACGTGTAACTGTGGATTGATATCCTCAACTCTCCTTTATGCTTGGAGCTGTCTTCTAAGTTTACCTCAGGGAAATATTTTCTTGCAAATTAGCTCCCAGTTTTAATATTTTAAAATTAAACCAAAAACATCTCCGAGTAAACAAACTCTAAGCTTCTCTAAAAAACGGTGATTATAAGCGGATAAAACACTCATAGCTGCGGGAAAAAAATTAGAAATGTAAGTTTTCATAAACTAGGAAGCTGACATATATTCATCAATGGTTCTTATTTGCAAGACAATCGTTAAAAATAGTCCTCAATTTCTTGAAGACAACGGGAATCTCACTCACAATATCTCTATTGCTTTAAGTTTTTTGAAGATGTGGGGTGGCAGATGACCAAGATTATTATTTGACAAATCCCTGAATAAACAAACAAACAAACAAAAAAACAAAGTTAAAAACCTATAATTGTGAAATTATCATCATTGATTCGCAGAATGAAAATTTTTCACGGCTGTTGAAGAAAAACTGCATCCCAACTTCAATAGTCCTTTTTACAGTTGTGTGCCTGGTGACCAAGCCTTTGAACAGGAGTGAGGCTAAGGGTGACCCTGTTGTGATAGAGACCTGTATCTAGTTAGCATGATAACAAAGAAATTTGCATTTGAAAAGCAACAACATCTCTATCATAAGAAGGTCACCCTTAGACTCACTCCTGTTTAAAGGCTTCGCCACCAAGCCCACAACTGTAGAAAGGACTATTACCAAAGTTCACCTGTATGATATGGCGTTCTGAAATCAATCTAAAGAGTTTCACAATTATTTTCTTAAAAAATTCTCAAGACATCGGGGCAGTTATAAGTACATTTATTTCTTTTTTTTCAATTTTTGCTAGTCATTGTAAAGAAGAAAGATCCTCGGGTGAGGGATCTTTCCTTCTTTTATGTTCTCGTTATAGTTTTCTAGCTCTTCAATTGGCGAGTTTGGTTTTAATTTTTTTTCATTCATTTTCAGAAACAAAACCGTGGTGTTTTCATAAAAAGGACTGAATTAAAGTGTGGAAATCTCGATTTATACACACTTATCGGACCTATCAATTTTACCATGTCTCAGTTAACTGAATGTTGGGTACAGCGTTGAGGGACGTGGTCTTAGAAAGTTCCGATTACCTCTTTTCGAAACTTTTTCTCCTGTTCATTTTACTCACAGAAGTTTCAGCTCCGAAAGGCTGTCAAAAATTCCCTCTGTAAGACTTTTCAATTTGTTATTTGACAGATAGCTGATTGGAAAGACAAGAAAACAAATTGCGTCTTGCTTTACCCTGTTATTTGTAAATCATAGTTAAAAATACATGCAGACGCTGGTCTCCAAATTAAATGTGATCAAATGCAAAGAGTTGAATGTAATCATGCATGTGCAAATAATAGGTGTATTCTAATTAAGAGGATGGAGCAGTTATTGCGATACATTCGTCTTAGTTAGGTTATGATTTTTAATAAAAAGAAACAAGCAACTAACAACTCAAAACAGTTCACAATACTCATAAGCTGCCTTGTGTTAGAAAAGAGGGGACGATAAAAGCTGAAAATATTTCCCTTAGCTCAGCTACAAAGCTAATTTCCCGTAGAAAGCGTTTGTCAGTAACTTACAGTTCTTCCAAGCTTTTTAAGTCTTGAAATAATTTGGGAGGCAACTCAGTGAAATTGTTGTCTTGCAACCATCTGTGTTGAAGAAGAGAAATTGATGCAGTTTTATAGAGGAGCTTACAAATTGACCAGTCCTCTGGATGTCTGTATGTGATCAGATATTAATGGGAAGTTTCACTAGCAGCCTATATGGCTTATTTGTTGCTGGTAAAAGGAATTCCAGGTGGATGGGATTCCTCTCCTCTGATCGATGATCAGTGGATGAACTGGGAAAGTAAACTGTACGTGAGGATGGGCTGGTGTAAGTTGAAATAAAATCTTAAAATAGAATTTGTTGAGGTTAGTGATTATATTGAGGGAGCAACACAACACTCTCTAACTCAGTACAATTAAAAAAGAACTAAAACATAAACAAAAACAAAAACAATCACAAAGAAATTAAGAGCGCCTTTTTTTCAAGACCGCGTGAGAAGTGGCACATCGACCGAAAAAATTGCTATCCTCATATCTCAATAAGAGATGCTTTATGGTGAACTTAGAAACGCGGTAAGGCTTTTTCCCCAGACTAGCTTCTTTATCCTAGAAACTTCCCGAAAACTGAAACGAGCGTCGGTAGCCGTAAAATAGTGGAAATCAGTGCCCTGAGTAGAGGCAAATGAACTTTGCTCATGAAAAGCGCAAAAGAAAGGAAGCGAGTATCAATTTTACAAATTTGTATAGGAGGGATTGAGGTATGGCCTAAGTCTAAAACGGGACCATTTCATTTAGTTTTGACATCACGGAACGCTTTTAAAAATCACTAGTATTTCAAAATCCTATTATCGTATTTTGTAGCAAATTTTCAATCATTATCATTTTACACCATGCGGTATAACTCAGAATCGCTTCAGATTAAGCTCATGATAGGTGAAAATAATGTTGTTTTCGAGGATATAAAAGTTAATTTGGAGGTTTTCATTCCCGCACGGAAAAACCAGGCTGAACTTTGTGAAAATTGCAACATCGTCATTTTCGTTACGACATAGTCATTGCTTTAAAACTTGTTAACTTCGCAGCGAGGGATCTCATGTAGAGTTGAATGTAATATTGACATTACCTAGAGGAGCCAATAAGGGGAACACAAGACAAAAAATAGCTATATAAAAAAGATTAGGGAAGGATCAAAGTCAGAGTAAAGGCGAAACACAGGCAAAGTACGAAATGATTGGAATAGGAGAAAAATACCAAGTATGGAGCTGGAAACAGAAGGAAATAGATAGGGCGAACTAGACCTGAGGATAAATGTGTGATAAACAATGTGCCCTTTGAAATCACTACTACAAACAAAGAATCTTAGTTGAGTTAAGAACGTTCTTCCTAAATTGAGAATTCTGGTTACAAAACTCACTTGAATTAATTGGGCTGGAAACTGTTCTCAAATCAAAACAACTAAGTGGAGAAAAAGGTAATTCTTTTGATTCCTGAAAATTCAGCTGATATTGTTTCAGCTAATATCGTGCCGTAAAGTCATTTCTGAACACTTAAAGACTGTCGGGAATACCGATATTGAGGAGGAAATATATTTCATTTTAGATCAAGCACCAATTCTTAACACACCTTCCAGCAATCAGATTGGATGGAGCGAGCGCAGATAGTATAAGTAGTATAAAGCAAGCGCAGCGAGGCACGAACAAAAATACTGAGGGCCAATATTTCTCAATTCAACTCAAGCAAGCGATGTTATTTAAGAATTGTTTCATGCTTAGCATGCGTCTATCGAGTTATGGATGCACGCGGGAGTTTGGAGAGCACGAGAGAAGCGTAAGAGTTGCTCGACGCGCAGCCGAGAGCAACTATAGCTTCTTGAGTGCTCTCCAAACTTCCCAAGTGCATCCATAATTCAATATAGGCACAGATAAAAGTATGAGACAATTCTTTTATAACATACGAAAACAATTTGGGCGCTGAATGACGTTTTTGTAATGTTTTTTTTAAATGAAAGTTGCCCGAAAATGTTGGCGTCTCCGATTCTTTTGTTGATTTTGTAATTAAATGGTTTTCGGTAAAATTAACAAATGTAACCAAAAAAAACGTCATCAGCAGAGACGTTTACCTTTAAAAGTCACCACAGACCAATTTGTAGTCTTCTTAGCTCTTGCTGAATGTCTTTCAGCTAAAAATTTTCTCCAGCTCCTGTTCCAATAAATTCGGGAAACGTGCCTGTTGTGTTTCGTTTTCGTAGTGCTTATTGGCTTGACTACTTGGGGGGAGGTCGAAAGCCAAAGAAAAGTTTGGTTGGTCTTCGAATTTCTTACATCGCTTTCCGGAACTCACACGACGGAAATTTTGCAGCTATTTTGAAACTGCACACGTCATTTTATTGAGCATGGCCATGCGTACATAAAGATTTTGCTCATGTTGACGCAATAGGAATTAGATAGCACTAGCGCGCGCGCTGTGTTATAATAAATATTTTATCATGGCGTTCGGGAGAACCTCTTTAATTTAAATTTCTCGGCTTTCGCGAACAAAAATGTACGGCTTATGACCGCTTCTGTGGAAATGGTTTGTATGGAAAAATCCAGACTAAGTAAGAAATGATCAGAATGCTCGGATTTACCTAAAGACTGTCCTGCCATATAGTAAGTTCTTAAAACCCTCAGGCTCGAGGTATTTCCATTAATAGTTTATTTTCTCCCTGAGCATTTTTGTTTTAAAATACATGTCCTTAGCTTGCAACTTTTTACCTCGTGCTTGCGTTTCTCTGCTAGTCATTCATTGTAGAGAAAGTTCGTTTTATTTTTACAGGTGAGGTCGTTAACTCGATCGAATTAGTTTTGTTTAGCGTGCTAACTGACATTCCGTTTTTAGATTTTGACGTTCACAAAAATGTTGAATCAGTGTCAGTGACGTTATAAACCGATGAATCGCAGCTTCAACATTCGGGGTAACCTACAGACTTTTGACTGCCGTCCTGTGAAACTTACCTGGGTGGGGTGGGGAATTTGAGTCGAAAGCGTCAATTCTTTCCAGTGGAATGCTGGTGGTTTACTTTTTACTATTGAGGTACTTCAAGCGGATGGTTCAGAATATGGGATCTGTAAGCAGTGGCGGATCCAGGGGGAGGGCCCGGGGGATCCGGATCCCCCTACCAGACCTGACGCTTATAACTTTGAGACTGAAATTGTAACATCGACAGGATCGTAGATCACTTTTTAACTGGCTGATTTTTTTAATGAAACGCGCGTGGCATTTTTCCACTAAACTAAATTCCAGGGATATTAAAAATTGGAATTGTTTTTGGGTACCCTCTTATGATCTGTTCGCCTCTGCTCGCAGAGCAGTATTTCCCGCGCCAACGGCGACCGGCGATTACAGATTGAGAAACACGTGGTCGTCTCTGTTTCCTTAGCTGGTCGACAATTATGGCGACGACTCGGCCGATAACCACGTTCTTTCAACCAGTCAAATCCATTGAAATTGAAAATGAAACAGTTAACGGTGAAGAAGCTGAAGCTGAACCCATGGAATTTGAAAAGGGTAAGTTGTTTTAAGCTTCTATTCCATTTCCTGAGGAATGTTAGTGACTATGGTTTATGAGTAAGCATTTATACGTTTGTCGTTTTAGTTGAGATTTCTGATAATGATGCCGAAGTCTTAGTGGAAGGTCCAGTTTCAAGTGGTGTTATGCAAGGTAAAAGCTGCATTGAGATTATTTTTCGGCCAGGGTGCTTAGAATTAAATATTTAAACAAGCCTGAGGGAAACAAAACTGACGCAGCCAGTTATTTACAGACCCGGCGTCTGAGAAGAACTCAGTATTAAAATACATTTTAACTTATTACTGCATTTAGAAACAAATGACGCTGTTACTTAGGTACTTTTCGCTGCTTTATAGGTGACTCCCAGCATCATGTTTACCTTATTATTATTGTATCATTCTTTTGCGCTTTATCGAAAATGTTTTACATTTTCACTTCGGACTTAAAATCCAAACGCCGCATTTTGCAAGGCCGCTCAGGCTTGCGCTTGCTTTTGGAAATTTTGTCAAACGTACATTTCATCGGTCTCTATACACGTAAAAACCGCGTCCAAAACGAAACAAAATAGAAAATAAATAGAAAAATGTACGGACAGCCTGCGTCTGCGGAAAAAGTTGAATGTAATTCAACTCCTATTTTCGCAAGCCATCACACGAAAAGCCAGTTAAATTCACGCCCATTGACGTGCGTAAAATTATGCGACAGTGGAAGTTCACTTTTAGTTTCTCAGGATTTCTGTTATTTTTGCTTTGGTCAAAGAACACGACGATATCAGTTAAATTTTGTTATCGATGCCAATCAATCTCGTAATTTTTTCAAAGCATTTCTTTTACTCTTCATACAGACAGCGTATCATGTAAAAGATTAGTTCTCAGTTTTCGACAAAGCGTTAGCTCCATAATTTGACAATTTTAATTTTCTCATCACAGCGTTACCAGATGAGCTTCTACGTGTCGTATTCAAGTATTTTAGTCTTAAAGAGATAATAAACAAGCTAAGGCTCGTATGCAGAAGATGGAGACGTATCTCTGAAAGTGACATGTTGTGGACCAATGTTTGCCTTGATGAATGGGGTATCACTCATTTAAAGTGCTACTGAAACGTTCTTTTCATATATGAGATGTTTGCAATATAATAGAGTTTGAACGTTATTTGCAAACGCTGTGTACTTTTTTTGGGCCAACGCATACCGGAAAGTACTTTCTTAAGCATTCGAAGTTGACCGGCTGAGATCAAAATTGGCGGCCATCTTGGCGCGGCCAAAACAGCCCTGTGACGTCACTGGTTGTGTACTTCTGTGAAAGAAGGGTAGAAGCATGGAGTGTGGCTTGCATGTTGGGAGGCCGAAAAAGAGGATTTCGGGCAAAATGCCATCCTCGTCTTATTCATCGGCGGCCACATCGGCATCTTGGCTATCTGCGAGAGGTTCGCCTGGATAGGAAGCAAAATTCCCGACTGATACCGAGAACGAATCTCTACCAGTCTATTTAGTTAATCGGCAACTGACGAGATCCACAAGATTAGGATCGAAACCGCGGTCTTGCCTGACCATCTACAGAAAATTTCGAAAGACATTATAACGGCAGATGGGCTACTAAACGCCCTGGGCCAAAGCAATGCCATTCAGAGAATGAAGAAAACATGGAAGCCTCATACGACACCGCCACTATAGATGATCTACTCGGCAAGTCTGAGGATAACGAACAAATCCCTCTGTACTAAATGCCTGGCAGAACATGCCCAGAATCCCTACAATATAGGGTGAGGGCCAAAATAAGAGCAGACGAGGATTTAAAAAATGAGATAACGCAAATCCTTAACAACGCGGAGCAAGAAACAGTAAAGGCGATCATGTGCTTCTATGAACATGAAAGCGGTCGTTTTAATACCGAAATAAAGAAAAGAAAACGAGCCAAAACGGCTGGAACACTGAACACTAACAACTGTAGTACGATCGAATAAGCGCGCGTGGCGCAAGCTGAAAGCAATCCAGACAACTTAACGATCGAGACAGTAAAAAAAAAATAGCCGTACATCTACAAAGACGAACGATTCGAAAAAGGCGCAATCCCTAATGTGCGTACTCAGTGCCACACATAAAGCAAATTCTCATGAAAAACTGGCATTTAATAGTAACACAACCACTACTGAGCGAACTATACAAAAATCCGCCGCTCATATCTTACAAAAGAGGGCGGTCGCTCAAAGACATACTCGTGAGGGCTAAACTTTGAATAGGCTACTCTAAACACACGCTTGGGAGTCGTGTAGGCCTGTCAACCCCATTTTACGCCACCATCTTCCTCTTCGCTATTGGAGACAACTTCGCTTCGTTCAGAAGATGATTCACTTGACAAAACTTCAATGTCTGCTATCTCCTTCGCCCCCGAATACAAACAAACAGTGAGTGAAATAAACCACGCTATCGGACTGAACACAACCAGTGACGTCATCAATCCATTTCTCTCGGTACCAGGGCCCGGACATGGTTTTGTGTGAAATTTTTTTATTTGAACGGTTAAAAAAGATATCTTTCGCTTCTTTTTGGCCAAAACAAATTATCTCATGATGATCAGCGTATTCAAAACTACAGGCTAGAGCAAATATTTCAGATACGAAAATTTCGTTTCAGTAGCATTTTAAGCGAGGATCAGTTAAAGACAACCATAAAGCACGCACAGGGTTTTAGAAATTTCTCATTAGCCTATGTTGATGTCAAGAAACATCGATTCAAGGAGACCCAATCTACAGCTCATGCTATTTGTAACAGTCTATGTTTATCTCATGGACCTAACTATTTAAATTTGAGTGGCCAGTTGGTGTCTAATCTGACCTTCTTGCAAGGCACGCGCCAGTTGGAGTATTTGATCCTAAATGATTGCATTGCGTTGAAGGACATATCCCCGATTTCTTTTTGTATAAAATTAACTTTCCTTTCGCTAAACGGGGTAGTTATTCACGGGGGTAAGCTCTTGCAGTCTGTACTGCCGCTGTCAAATCTGTTTTTCTTCAGTGTAAAGGGAAGCGAGGTATCTTTAGAGTAACTTAAAGAAATGTGCAAAACACTTTGCAAGCTTTCCGTTCTCAACTTAGACCTCAATATAGTAAGACGATCAGAATTTTTATCCTTAGCGAGTGAATTTGATATCGCTGTCAACATTGCTTAATTAAAGGGAGCAGTAATTTGAGTCAGCGAAGAAACATTTATCAGATGAAGTAAACATTTGGCTTTTCAGTGTTCAGTTTTCATATCACAGTCTGTTAAAAATCAATTTGACGATTTATCAATAAACAACCTCCTTGATTTATTGGTGGTTCCCAATTTTCTTCCACTAATCAGCATATTGTATCCTACTTTGATGTCGGGGATATCCTAAGTGGCAAAGTTGTTCCAAGAACTCTTCAGTCCCACGAAAAAATTAAATACCTTAAGAACCATTTCACTCCGCCTCCTTCATACGCAGGCTCTTTCTCTAAGACCGTGGTTAAGGGTAAAGACAAACATATCAAGAACCTTATGTTCCAGCCCTCATGGTTGGAAAAGTACACGTGGGTTGTAGATAGTCCTTCACAAACGGGAGGTTTTTGCAAATATGGTGTGATTCATAATAATCCATCAGATCCTCGAGCACAGAGAAGGCCTCTAGTAACAGCTCCATTCCAAAAGCTAGAAAAAGCCACGGTGAAATATGGAGTACTTGAGCTTCATCAGAAAATGCAATGTCACCAGTTGGCACTTGAAGCAGGCATTGCCATAATCCGAAGTGTTCAAAAACCAAAGGAAACCTTGCCACTCAGGATTTCCACTCAAAACCAAGAGATGTTTGAAAAAAAAACATGAACGCACTCAGAGCAATCGTAAGCACCATTATATTGTGTGGCATAACATCCCTCTTAGAGGCCATCGAGATGACAGCACAAGCACGGCATCCAACAAAGGCAACTTTCATGCCATTCTTATGTTACTGGGCAACTCTAATAAAAATCTTCAAGAACACTTACTTACTGGTGGGAGAAATGCTACAAGCACCTCAAAAACTCTATTAGTTACACAGCCGATTCAGAAGGAAGACGCCTTTTTTCTCAATCATTGGTGATGAGGTAACAGATAAATACGGAAACCAAGAAATATTAAGTGTTTGCCTTAGGTTTTTAGATCTAAACAATGACGTTTTACCTAAAATCAAAGAAGTGTTTTTTTATACTTTGTCAACCTTGACAAAATAACTGGTGAAAGCATAGCAAACGCTATCTTGTCAAGTTTGGCCGAGGACAACATCGAGGTGACGTTTGCAAGAGGACAGGGCTATGATGGTCCCAGTCCCATGTCCTCAGAAGGATGTGGTGTGCAAGGAAGAATAAGGAGAATACCACCGATGGCACTGTACACCCATTGCAACAGTCACGTTTTGAATCTCAGTGTTGCAGTCGTATGCAGGTTAACTTCAGTAAGAAACATGATTGGAACCTTAAATGAAACTTTCCTTTTCTTTCATTTTTTCACCTAGAAGACAGCGATTTCTAGAACAAGTTTTAGAGAAGTGTGGTTCTATTTCCAGAAAAGAGAAGTTAAAAGGCTTACGCAAAACGCGATGGGTGGAAAGGCATGAATGTTACGAGACTTTCTACAAAATTTACGAGTACGTCTGCATAAGCTTGGAAGCG
Source organism: Stylophora pistillata (assembly GCF_964205215.1). Classification (NCBI taxonomy): domain Eukaryota; kingdom Metazoa; phylum Cnidaria; class Anthozoa; order Scleractinia; family Pocilloporidae; genus Stylophora; species Stylophora pistillata. The sequence continues at coordinate 18,514,368 of NC_142520.1, forward strand.
ATAGTTGATCATGAGTTGCATCCTCATGTTTATTCATCGTTATCGTTCACGTGGGATAGGGAGACTAAAACTAAGGCACAAGGTCTTCTGGCAAATTTGAGGACATTGGGATTCATTTTCACCTTTTTTATCACAACGAATAGCCTTGGAACACTCAAACCTATTGCTGCTAAGCTTCAGAAGAAAGACCAAGATGTCTTCCAAGCGTATTCTATGATTGACGACAGTATTAAAGCAGTTTTCAGGGTGAGCTCAAACATAGAAAAGGAATGTCATGAGTGGTTTGAAGACGCATATAGACAGGCTGACAAGATTGGTGCTACATTCTCAGTGCCAAGAATCATTGGGAGGCAGGAACATAGGAACAATGCACCTAGCGTAAACCCGGAATCACATTGTCGTGTTAACGTTGCCATACCTTTTATAGATCATTTATTGGAAGAAATGAGTTCAAGATTCCGCGAAGACAACAGGGCTGGGACCGAAATTTTTTCCTTGGCTTCATCTGCCGAGGTGAAGCATGACAGTCTTCTTAATTTAGCAGAAAAGCTGCAATTTTGGCAACAGGGCTTACCCACACCGTCCTCTCTTCTTTCTGAGGTAAAGGAAGGGCAATACTTTTGGAAACAGTACACACCCACTTTGCAGCTACCGGTAAATCTTATCGAGTGTGTAAAATATGCTGATGAAGATATGTACCCCAACATACGAGTTTTGCTTATTATTGGTTGTACCTTTCCCGTTAGCTCTGCCTAAGCTCAGCGTTCATTCTCTGGCTTGCGGCGAGTGAAGTCCTATCTCAGAAACAGGATGTCTGATGAGCGGTTATCAGGACTTGCATTCATGTACCTACATCGTGACCTTGGCATTGATGTTGAGGAAATCTGTACAATATTTGTAACCAAACACAGGAGGAGGATGTTCCGAGAGTACATCCCTTACGAGTAGAATCCAAGTAAACGGTAAGCGACTATGGAATTATAACGTGCAACCGCGACTGGTGGGAGGGGGTGTGGTGGGTGTGGGGGAGAAGTAATTTGCCTCAAGAGTCCAATAGTCCTTTCTGAACTAAAGTTTTGACCCCCCCAATCAAAAATTCCTGGATTTGCCCCTCATAAGGCCTCGGTTTTGGAGCTTGAATAGTCAAATCAATTACTGATCGTGCCTTTTACAACAGATGTGACACTGTAATGAGGATCTCAATGGAAATGCTATTATTTTTTTCGAATACATTATTTTTAGGACTCATGATTAACATTTGTCAATTTTTACGCCTAACGGTTATTTTTTTCCGTTTTACGGCTAATAGTTAACCCCATTGAGAACCACAAAGACCTAACACCTGGGCATGGCATTTGAATAGGAGGGCTGAAAAATATCTTCAAAAGTCAGAATTTCTGAGGGGAGGCGATGTTGAAGCTTTGAATTGATCGACGCATCATTTTTTTCTCCCAGCATAATACTTTCGATATCTCTAAACCTAACGATGTCATCTGTTTGATGATAATCACCGAGAAAAAACGTGCCACAGTGGATTATTTCGCTCACGACTGAGTTTAGTGATTTTACGTTAAAAATAGGTAACCTGATAAGTTCTCAACGAGGTGGGGTCGAGTCTCGTACAGTTGTATCTCATTGAAACACTCTTCCTAGGTATCATATTCAATATTTATCTGATGAAAAAGTCTTTTAAAGGTGTTATTCTCGTGGCCAAAAAACCGCAAGAAAGGAAACAAGCCCATGTGTAGGAGGCGAAGGAGACGAGGGCGAAGGAGACGACGTTTTTTTCAGAGGATGCGACTAATGTCTCGACAAATGGAGAGGGTGCGATGGATTGTAAATATTTCGACCTTGCGTGACGAATGCTTAAGTATGTTGAATTCATAATAATTTCGAATTGCTTCCCGTAATCAACATATTCGGCAAAGAACATTTCACCTGCCGTTATAAATGATTGAATTGTCCTCTTTGAAGTCATAATGAAGCTCAAGTTTACCCCAGAACTTTCTCAAGACTTATAGGTGTTCGAGTACGCACAGAAAAACAGACGCCCTCCGCCAGCTTAAGGAATGTGTTATTGTAAACAGTTCCGCCATGGGAAATGGAGGAGAATTTGAAACAAAAGCAGAAATAAAAACCAATCTTCCGTTGTTAGCAAGTCAGGGCTAGCTTACTGGCTGTGTTTTCACTAGGCCAATTAACTAGCTGAACATTCTTTCTAGGTGTTTGTTTACAAACCGACATTTACTAGTTAAACTAGACATCCGTTTTCACTGTGAAATTTAAGCCGTTTACTCAGAATATTCAAATTACTAAAACGCGCACCACTTTGAAAAAATGGCGGGTGACGAAACATTTTTAATGACTTCTCTTGTGCTGATTCTCGCCATATTTCTTCGAAGGAGACGACGTTTCTTTCAGAGGATGCGACTAATGTCTCGACAAATGGAGAGGATGCGATGGATTGTGTTCATTCGGACAATCCAGCAGTAAAACACCCGCTATCGCTCAAAAGCAGGTACTGCTGGTTCTGCATACGCCCCCATGAAGTAGGTAAGGATCTAATGAGGCCGGGGGAATTTTAAACTGGAAAGGGAAGGTATTACGAATGAATTCGTCCCCCATTTCAAAACCAAAGTGAACCACGAGGTAAGCGCGAACGACTGGAAAATTTTTGGCAGCTAACGATTTGGCAGACATCTGTCACTAACGGCAATGTGATTGGCTGCGGCTTTTACTGGGACAAGTTATACCATCTTGTTAAGAACTTTAGCCAGAAGGCTCATTTTTTGATTGATTATTGATTAGCTCACTAATTTCAGAATGATCTTAGATAGCCACATAGTTACAATGCTTATCTGTTTTTCTGTATTTATTATTGGTTTTGTAATCGGACCTTTCAGCGTCCCCACGCGCATACAAAAGGCAGTTCAGCGTCCCTTTAATCAGTTCTTCGTAAGTTTTGAAGAGCCTTGGTAAACTTTCGCCCTTTCGTTTTCTCAACCTCTGGCACAAGCGGGACCGATATGTAAGTACCTTTGTAACTTTGCTTTTTCCTTTCCAGTCTTTTCAGTGTTGGGCCACAGTATACAAACAAATATTGCAATGATCTGTATAGATTTAAGATTTAAAGGCCAAATTCGTGCCAAATTGCGAGTCAGCGAACGCTCATCATTTAGATAGAGCAATGGGCTGTCTATCAGTCATCAAAATTCTTTTAATTTGTTTCCAAACTTTTTTTCTGTCTTACTTGTATTGTTAATCTCGTTATAGACTTTAGAGCCCAGTATTTGACACGCGATTCTTTGATCATGTATTCCGCGGCTTTTCCTTAGATTGATAGAACTTCGTTCTATTCTTGTTTCAGTTTACGATCGATCGTAAGATAGATTGATTGACTGTGCAAATAATGGTTATTTTCGTCATTGATTGTGGTTCGTGGTCGATTGCCCGTCAAGAATAAAGACTCGTGCAAACAGTCAACTTTGGTTTGTCATTTCGATCAGTAAAATAGTTCCAAACACCTCGTTAACCGCGTTTTAGAGCGACACGCCCTTGAACTTGAGAATTTAGATTTTGGTCGCCGTAAACGCTACACATCTCGCGAGGGAGAATAACTCTGAAGGAATTTCTGCTCATAAAATCCCTTGTTTTTTCAAGTGAAAACAGCTTGCATTTTTAACTCGCTGTTTTCACTGAACTTCCGGACTTTCCGACTTTAACTAGTCAAACTTGTCATCGTGAAAACACAACCACTGTATTGATTTCCTGATCAACCACATTGCTAATTATCTCTATAATGTGCTTGGAATTCCGAATTTAACCATGGGGTGCCTAGTTAGATTACGTTGTAACATGAATGACGATTTTGCGATTTTCCCAAAGTTCAGCCTGGTTTTTCCGTGCGGGAATAAAAAGCCCCAAATTAACTTTTCTATCCTCGAAAACAATTTTCTACTATTTTTATTTTATTTTATTTTATTTTTTTTAATCTTTAATTAAACACGATCAATTCATCAGCCTATAAAAATACATATCACATACGCTAAGATATTTAAAATTAAAATTACATACTACATGCTGCGAAGTTAGTAAGTTTCACAGCAATGACTATGTCATAACGTAAATGACGATGTTGCAGTTTTCACAAAGTTCAGCCTGGTTTTTCCGTGCGGGAGTGAAAAGCCCCAAATTAAACATTATATCCTCGAAAACAACACTATTTCCAGTTATCATGAGCTTAATCTGAAGCGATTCTGAGTTATACCGCATGGTGAAAATGATAATTGAAAATTTGCTACAAATTGCGGTAGTGGGATTTTGAAATACTAGTGATTTTTCAAAGCGTTCCGTGATGTCAAAATTATATGAAACCGTCCCGTTTTAGACTTAATCCATAGCTCAATCCTTCCTATACAAATTTGTCAAATTGATAAGAGCTTGTTTTCTTTGGCGCTTTTCATGAGCAAAGTTTATTTGCCTCTACTCAGGGTACTGATTTCCGCCATTTTACAGCTACCGACGCTCGTTTCAGTTTTCGTGAATTTTCTAGGATAAAGAAGCAAGTCTGGGGAAAAAACCCTCACCGTGTTTCTAAGTTTACTGTAAGGTATATCTGCGCAAAAAATGGGGGTTTTCAATTTTTTCGATTATTTGCCACATTTTTCGATTTTCACTCGGTCAATTTAAACATTCACTCTTGAAGGAAAATATGTGTCCTTTAACTGTGGAGACCCAGAGGCGAAAATGGAAAAGAATGTAATAAAATGGAAACAAAAATTAAAGAGGAACAGAACGAAGGAGGGAGAGGGAGTGGAACTACTGCGATGTGGATCATGTTTCAAACCATACGTTACAAAACAATATAATTCGATTCCATGCAATGCAAAGCGAGCAATGAAATCCTATGTACTTATTCACTGAGAGGGAGCTCGAGATCACGGCGTAAGGACCGAGTGATGAAACAAAATTTTAGCCATTCAGTTTCAACAAACCGATAATGCAACCTGATGCAATGTAAAGATTTCTTATTAAGCCCAGCTCTAATATGTGAAGTATTTATTTGCTCCTGAAAATGTCGTGATCAAGTCTCTCGAGATGAATAATTTGAGTAAATAGTCATTTTAGTCTAGTCGAAATTTAAAACCTGCGATAACTTTTATAATTTGAATAATTTGAAAATGTTATCAGTTCTGTTTTTTATCTGTCTCCGTATTATTTCATTTGAACAGTCACAAAACATGCCTTAATACTTTGCGATTCAGCTGTACGAAATGATAAACTGTTACCATGCATAATTTTGATTTTGGGAAAAAGAATGCCTTTAAGAAAAAGTATTTATGTCTTTCACTCGATCATATTACAAAAAGAACCTGAGGTACTACATTGGCTGAGCTCTGCTTACTAGGTAATGTAAGATAGATACCATATGGATCAAAATCGCTATGGGAACAGCCCATAGCCACTGGTAATAAACAGAATCACATAATCGCTATATACAAAACAACTTTATAAAAAAATACTTTCACCACACTGGCCAGCTAAAATATTCATCCCAGTAAAGGTGAAGGCAAAAAAAGGCCCAATAAAAGAACATGAGGATAAGGCGAGGGAAGTGGGTGGGTAAAAGTTTCCACATCCTTTCATACTGAAGAATAGCACATAATTCCATTCCAAACGTGATCGGCAGCGCGTTCTATAAAAAGGTACAAAGAATCTCCCCTGACCACTCTCCCTGTTCTGAATTGATTATTACTCATGCATGGGCAAAGGTCATATCAACTAATTGATTAACAATCCTTCTCGGGTAAGGACATAAAAATTCTATTCGTAAACAAATACTTCATTTATAAATGTACTTACAGCTCCTTTAGCACGGTCAGGTTTTCGAAGGCACTTTCATTTAATCCTTCCATGTCGTTGTCATTCAGGCGTCTGCGTTATTTATCATATAAACTGATTAATATAAATGAGATACAACTTAGGTGTATCTCTCCAGGTGGGGGATCACTTTCCAGGGCTTTTGTCACTGACAGTTCCTGATGTTTTGACAATCAAGCAAAATTCAATAAGATTTGCTTGCAAAAACTTCATTCTGTGCATTCATCAAACCACAACACAATTTGAGTACATTATAGAAATAAAGCGTTTCGTTTTTAGTTGAATTATGTTGATAATTAACAAAGACTGATTTGATGGAAATCATTTCATAAAGACACCAGATGATGACTGCCATACAGAGCGTGAATCTAATGAACGACCAGTTCTGGACCATTATCGCACGGCTGTTTCGCGGTGGAAATTTAGTTCGCGCACGCGCTCTACAAGAAACATCGAGTTGATTATTACTTCTCTGGTTAATACCTAATTATGCATTTGCATAGATCTGGCGTCCATAGCAACCCGTCAGGCTAAGGTCTAGTTTAGCCCATGAAATCTTGCTGTGTTTGTAGTGTATGCGTGTGAAATTTAGCGTGACGGAGGCAAGCACATGGACGAGGCACTTGCTGTCGAAAATTTGGGTAAAATCGGTTAAATTTTGCCTGTGTTCGACGAAAACGCGTTGCTATAGTGAAGCCCAACAAGCACACCCTATGAAATGGACTAAAAAGTTTGATTTTGATTTGGGAAAGGCCCGAATTTTTTCCAGCAAAGCGAGAGTCAAAAGAGAAGATGTGAAACCTTACTAAACAACTGACGGAAGGTAAGTGTTTTAATCCGAAATGTTTTAAAGTCCATTCAAGGCGCTTTTAATATGTCAAGATCGGCCCTTGTGCGACTCCATTTTGAATCTCGGAGGTACTGAATTTCGAGCCGAATGTCTAGTTTTGGTTCCAAAGTTTGCGGTCACACTTTTATTCGTCCAATAGAGAACTTAGCAAATAAGTTACACTAGATTTACATATATAGTACACGTTCTTAGTCAACGAACCAATACATTGCCACTGTAAAGGGAAGCGTTTTACTCATTCGCTCTTCGTTTTAAATTTCTCTCTTTAGGTTTGGGAGCTTTCCCTGCTAATTCTGGATTTGACGTAATCTCGTGTCCTTTGTCTTCACATCGTCAAAATGCTGACACTGGGTTTTGAATTCGGAGTGTATTTCTTCAATCCCTTGTTAACAATAGAATCCAAGACCCATGTGACATTATCGAAGGAAAGGGCACACATGTTCTTGTAGCATATATAGGTTTGGTGTGATCATCATGTTTGGGAATTTTTTGCTAATGAACTGAAGAAATTTGTGATGTCTTCCTCTGCAACAAGAACACAAGAAAAGGGGGAACAGTGAGACATAATTGTAAGGATGCTGTGATGTCATAGGCCCTTCGGGCATGCGCAGTAGAATGAAAGGTATCCCGGATGTCGTCGTTGTTGTATTACGCCTAGTAATGGCGGGCTTTTATGAGACTTATTAAATACCGTTGTGTTGCCATCGTTCTTGTACCCGTTTGGACTACTCCACAATGATCCTATTATTGTATTCATGTTTTCCACGAAAGGCAGGTATTCTTTCACTTACCTAGCTTATCAATCTCGTCATCAATGAGCTATTTTAGGGTAGAAGTTGTTTTACCTTGCAGCAAGTGTGTACATGGTTACAAATGAATGACTTTCGATGTTAAGCTTGTCTATCCGCATTCACTTTCTGAAGAACCTCATCCAAATGAATTGGTAGTGGTCCATTGGCTTTCTCAAAGGCAGCCGATTACATTTGTTCATCTGCAGCCTTTTCCTATAATGTTGAGATAGTACTATTGAAATATGAACAACTTTACGTACTGTTCAGTAGCTATAATTTGATGGGTTGTTAAATTGATTTTTGCTAGTGTAATATTATAAATCAATAAACTATAACACAAAATCATAGCTTCTTTCACTAAAAAATTAAGATAGGTTTGAGCCATGTGTGATGGAATTGGAGGATTGTACAGCTATGATACTGGAAAACACAAATTGAGAAAAAGTTATCTCTTCCTTTGCATTTCTTAGCAGTTTGTCTATTTCTTCCTGTTTTAGTGTAAAGTAGGCTGGCATAATATTTACACTAGAATGCAGACTTTGTAAACTCAGCAACTCCTGTGAATAGTAAATAAATTCTTTTACCTTTGTCCAATTCAATGTCCAGCATCTTCTCATGAATCACTTTGTGATAAAACTTTTGTTGACTTGTAACAGAACCATCTGCTACAAACTTGTCATAATCCTCTCGAATGTTTTTAAGGGTTGGGAGTTCAGTATGCCCATGTTTATGGCAAGAGACTTCCATCATTTTGGGATTTATTTTGCACCAGTGACATAAATACTTGCCTGCAAATACATGTAAAATGGTGAAAACCTGGTTCACGGAAATAGTAATGCACAGTACAGTCTACATTTAAGTTCTTTTAGTTGATTGCTCAGTCATAGTTATTAGTATGCATGAATTATTGTCTAGATCATACCTGAGGCACCAGATGTTCCAAATAACTTACATAGGAATTCAGTCACCAAACAGGAAAACCACTTTCTTTTCACCTTAGAAGTAGGCGAAATGAAAAGAACAATCTAGTCAAAATTATGCTATTTCTAGTCTCTATCATCTAGACCAATTACAAGTGTAATACATTTTTTGTTACTGACCCCCAGTTTGTTTCTTTCAAGGTGTTTACTTATTCTTTATATTTCATTAAGGCTGTCTTTATATTGGCCCACTATCTTTTGCATGGAACATAGCAAAGACAATGCCATTGTCTGGACCGATTGATCACGTACCTCTTTGCAAATTGGGCACATATACTCATGCTTGATGTTTTCAACAAACTGTTTTGGGTAAAGAGGTTTTGTTCCTCAATTACTTGGTAAATTCTTACCTCCTTAGTAAATTAGAATGTGGCTGGGTGGTTGAAAGCTTAAAGTACTAGACATCCCTTCCACGATTTCTACTTGTTCCTTGGGTCTAGCAGAGTCCTCTTTGAGTTTAACTCCAGGTTTACTCGTCTTCTTCCAACCAGGTTTCTGATGATCTTTTAAGGAACTACAGATCTTACAGTTTCAAGTTCGTTTGTGTGGAGGCCACACATTGATTGCAAGGCACGTGCCTCTTAGAGCAAGTTGTAGTACCTGTGGCAGAACTTGGGCGGGCACATGTCAAGGTCATGTTTACAAACTTTGACACCAAAGGCTTTAAAAATTATTCTATCTTATTAGCGCAGAGAAAACTGTTCTCGTATATTTTACCTTCTACGATCGCTTTCCACAAATTCAGCAAATTTTGTGCAATATTTTTCGATGTTCAAAGAGACTAAAGGTAGCCATGTACATGTATAATCGAACCGAGTCCTAAATGAAACTTGGATGTGAGCAACGCAATACTAGATTGACTCAAGAGATGTTTCGAAATTCCTTTTTGTGACCTTCTTGCTTTAGAAGGGTGCACCCTTTGGATTTTTTCCTTGTTTCAGGAAGGTGTGTCTATTTATCTCTCTCGATCGGTTCTTCAGGGGAGTGGGAATATTTGAAATCTTGTGTTATTGCTAGTAGTGCGTTCCACTTGAAGAAGAAGGGAATACTCACAGTAAACCACGAGAATCATGCCAAGAAGAACGATTTATCCACCAGATCAACGAAAAATAGTTACATATAATTCAAAGGTTTGTCCCTGCTCGTGATCGAAATTTCCACCGAAAGAAACGTCTTGTCCGTGCTTTCACTATTTCTGTAGCTTCCCGTGACAGATCGATGACGTACAGGTTTTGGGAAGGAGATCACACGCATGTAGCGCTACTTTCTTGCACGAAGTAGATGGCCGTGGATATTTTAGCAGTTTTTCATACATCTTGTATTCTTCACTTAGCCCATGGGTGAGCATGATTGTATAAAAAAGATAATTGGCGTAGTTTAGGGGAATTTGTTCGAGGTCAAAGAGGAAATGGACGCCATATTTAGTATTTCGGTGGTGTAAAGTAATCGTGGATTACACTGCTCAAAACAATTTGGATTAAAACGTCTTGGTACAGAAACTTGCTGCAAAGGAGAGATATAAAGCCAGAGTTGTTTCTTTATTGACTGAAAAATTCGAATCAATCAGAATCTTGCCAGAAAATAAGAAGACCTCTAAGAGGTGATAAATCATTTCGCGTCAGAACAAGGTGCCTTTCAGCCGTCTCATAGTTGACTATCTCGCACACGCATCATTTCCCAGGCGAATATTAACCAGAGAAGCAAAAAACGATGCATGCGCATAAGTTAGCTATTTCCTTGGACTAAGTGCATATACTTTTTGTGACTTAGTTATCAGTGGTCTCTTTCTTGTTGAGCCGTTCAGCATTCATTTTCAGCGGTTTCAAATTGAAAATGTAGATCTGACATGCGCGAACTAAATTTCCACTGGCGGGCGTTTTGAAACAGCCGTGTATCGGATTGTAGAACTTCATGTCAGCAATGTGACAGTCGATGTCAGAGTGCGTTTTTGATATAAGGTCTTAGTTGATGAAATGGAACGAGGAATCTGATATACCTGTCACGACTCCTTTAATACCTGCACTTGTATCAAATTCAGACAAGAACATTAAGAGGCTTTTAGAGCTTTTGTGCAACAAAAGAGACACATCTTGGCTGCTCTTCCAGAGAGATATGACAGTATATTATCTACCACTGAATCAGTAGAATTCTTTGTTTGTCTCGACGTGAGATTAGCGGGTGTCAGAGGTAGCTGCATCACCAGAAATCGGGAACATTTCGAGCCCGTTACGAAATGTCAGCGGTATGACGTATTTCAGACAATTGAATATGGTGGCAGTGGAAGTGAAGTGAACACGTAACTTTCTATTTTCGTAAAACCCCGCCAGAGAAAGGCCTGGTACTTTAATATTCCAGGAAACCAAAGGAGACGTCAAAACAAGGAAAATGGAAGCCAGATTGTGCAATTACAGGGACTTGTATCTTTCGTGTTCTTCCTTCCTAAAAATTGGAGTATTTAAAAAGGGCGTATTGGGTTTTTGAGCATTGGGAAAATACGAAGAGTCCTTTGGCTCAAGGAAAATTTGTGGGCCAACATATCCGACCGTTTACGAGCGATTTAGTTGAGCAAACCTCTGCAGAATGCACATTGAAGCACACAGTTGCCAATCTTCACAATGTTGTTCCCAAGACAAAAGAATAGTAACACCTAGTCGAAGCAGATTTTAAGAGTTTGTATGGGAAAATGGAGTCAGAATTATAAGTTTACTCGTAGACCTTGAGAAAAAGTAGGCTTGAATCTCAGTATTTTTTGATTTGGTTCTTAGAGCACAGTCTGAAATCAAATAAGCAAGGCCTTTTTTATTAATCTTTGAAAATGGATTCCAAGGTATCTTTACGTACCTAAATAAAGCATATGTCCCACTCCTCGGTAATCCTGAGTTAAAAAATGGTAAATGCCAACAAATCTTACTTACAAAATCTTCAACCATGTGTTCTTGTCAAAGATTCCCTGGGGCAGGCTATGCAGTTGCATTTCAGACAGGTAACTATTAATAATTCAGACAGGTACCAATTAATAATTCAGACAGTTACCTATTAATATAGCCCACAGAAGGTTGCATAGCATACAAAACAGCTGCAATACACTTCCAAATCACTTATTTCTAATTTTGAGGTGTAACGTTAAGGATTTAACTACTGACTCAATTGCGTTTTTAATTCAATTTTTTTTTTTCAATTATTACTTAATAAGCTGTAATACATCCTTTTCATGTATCCAATTACAGTGAATAACACTTGTCAAGTTGGTCGCGTAGTTGTTCTTTTTAGGTAAGATAATTGAATTGTTTGTAAAGCTATGACCGTCACTCAGTGCAAATTACAACTAAAAGTTACATTTTGAAGCATAGTAATTCTCACGCTTTTCCAAGCCAAAAGAACTTGCAAAGAAGCATGAGTCTTCCAGCGGAGGACATTTGCAGCAATTTAAAAAATTTAAATTAAAAATTTAATTAATTCGTGACGCTTTTTGAAGATTGATAAGCATATCGCTAGAAAAGCATGGGAAAAATTGAAATAATGGCAGGAACAAGGGAGCCCGAGCATATAAGAGACTGAACACAGAGAATAGGATCACAAACCCCTTTCCCTTAAAGAAAAAAAAAAGGTCTTCAAAATTTTTCTAGGCTAGGTGTGAGTGGTACCTCAGTGAGCTTTGCACTCTATTTTCTCTTGCCCTTGCGTGGACTAGATATTGGATAACTGTATTAATCACCGGCATCATAGTTATAATCATTCTAATGGTCATAACCTTTAATTTTTTGCAAACTGACAGATAAAGACTCTAATACCTTGCTATTAGGACCAGTTATATTTTGTTATTTTGTTATTTGGACCAGGATAAGAAATAAAACAAACAATTCAGTGACGATTAATAGGCGTATAAAACACAAGATAAAATTGTTCTCGAGGCCATAATGTTTTTCTGATAGCCTAAACAATAGGAAAAATTATAGCAATTTTCGGAGAGACAATTGGACAACTCTGTTTTCTGGGAAGCTCATGAAAAAGTTACAGAAGCTTAGCAAGCTGTAATCTCATCATACTTTCCATCATATATATTTTTTCTTTTTTTTTTCAGTAGAAAAACTATTTTGAGCCACCGAGTTTATTTTTAACTATTTTGAGCCACTAATCTTTATTTTTAACTTTTCCATGACGTCCCATTATAAACATTGTATAGTGAATACCAGCAGCAAACAAACGAGTCTCCATATTTATTGACAATACACTCTCACGGGGCACTTGGATGTCGAGAAGTTGGCGCTTAGTAGCCTAGCTGCATGCTCCTTACTCTAATAGTGCCTAGAATGTTTGTTCTTTTTCGTTGTACAGCTAAGATTGCCAACGTTTATCATAGACATAACCAACCAGGAACGTTCTCATTGTACCTTCCTATTTTTTCGCACCTAAAATTCTCAGTTTTCAGTCATAAAAAGTCGACCGATGGTTCGTTAATCCATGTGCCGACAGGCTGAGAAGTTTTTACAATAGATCACATTGATAGGCGCAGGATAATTGTAAAATTCAAAGGAGCGTGACTTTTCAGTTACGTGTGTTACTCTTGATTTAAATTTGAACTCATTGATCATCATGTGACTCGTTTGATTGCACCTCCAAGTTCTCGTTTTTCAATAGATATTGTATCAGTGTTTTTTTTTTTTTTTTACGGCGAGTTTTCATTCTAAATCATCAGTTATTTCACTTTGCCTGTTCACGTCAATGGGAGGAAATATCTGTAAGTCGTTAATCCTTTTTCGTTTTCCTTCTGTTTATCAATTTTTGGGGACCTATTGTAATTATAATCGCACTCTCTCCTTTCAGTCGAACTATCATCATCTTCAACTTAACTAGATGCTTTCTATTTACTCCTTTGAAAAGTGAGCGTGGAGTACATTTGTATTTTTTATTTATTCATTTTTTTATCTCTTATTTACACCAATTGCACTTAAAAACATCTTGTTACTTGTTAATAATTTGCATGAAAAAAGCACCACACAAAGTCAAGACAAACGAAATTTCGACTGCGCGTGCGCTATTTGTAATTTGCACTCATGTTACAACTTTGCACTCGTGTTATATGAAAAGATGCACTCGTTTTCAGCCATGTATATTACAAAACAGTGTGAGCGACTTATAAACTACAAAGGAAAATTATCATCGCAACTTTTTTTGCTTCTCACTAAATTCTTAAAATAGACAAGAAAACCTACTTACAGGTACTCCAAGTTAGTATTTGTACTAAAAATATCCGGCGGCAATTCGTTTACCGGGTTGCCGGACAAGTAACTACAATTGCAACAACAACAAAAAAGTTACAGATGTATTAAAAAAAATCTTAATTGATGAGGCATTTTAAGCACTTCAAAGCTAGAAACGTGTAAAGGAGAAAGAAAACTATGCCCAAAAATATTTCTGATAAAGGTTTGAGTATCATTCAAGCGATTAGAGTACTGAATCTGGTGGTCTGGGTTCAAGCCCGCTGCCAAGATACTCATGGGATTCTTTCCCCACCAATTCCAATCCATGACTGCGTTCTTTTAATGACTGTATGGTCTCCTCCTCGATAGTGGGGTTTTTCCATATCTTTACATGTCTGCTTTCTACTCTGTTTATTTTGCCCTGTTTAATTTATCACTTTAGGATTGTCGTGGTATTTATTCATTAATACAAGACGGTGTCTTCCCTAAACCAGATTTGATGTAAAGACAAATAAATAATTGAGAATTTACTTGCACTTATGCCCTACAGGAGTAAATGGCCCACGATTAATACAGGCGTCTTTCACTTAAATTCGTCGAAAGACCTGTGTGGAAGGTTGTACTCACACACACACACACACACACACACACACACACACACACACACAGAGAGACACACACACACAGACACACACACACACACACACACACACACTCACACAAACACACATATATATATATATATATATTTAATCGAATAATAATTGTTTTAGTATAGTTTCAGAGCTGAACAACAGAGAAATTTCTAAAATCATAACATTTTAGTAACATTTATTAACATTTTATTTTAACATTTTACATAAACCGCGTGGAGCGGTTTATATAGCGTCATATAAGGAGCTACTCGACCAATCAGATTGCTGAAAACTCTTTGCTCAGCTCTGAAATTGTACTAAATATATATATCCTCCACTCATCAGAGGTTTTTAGTGGCAGAATAATGCAATACCATCTCATATATACTATACTAATTGCTAATTAACATGGTTTATGCAGTGTGAGAAGTGTCAAGTCAGCTGTTGCGTAGGAGGCTTTGTTTCTGTGTCGGCAGGAAGAGACGAGTTCGTTACGCTTGTTTAGTGTTGATAGGTCTGGGACAACACAATCATTCGAAGAGTTGTATTGTGATTTTTCAGTTTCTCATAAAAAAAAACCTACACTGGTCTCCTTACAAATTTCTTTAGTTTTATTACATCATGCTACAAAATTGGCCTTATCCGAACTCTTATTGACCGTATCTACAAAATCGACAACACCTCTCCCGGCCTTCAAAAGGATTTTAAGAAACTTTCCGACACTTTAAAACGTAATTATTTTCCTCCACATATTATTGAAAGAACTTTCAAGCGGTATCTTGACGGGCCCTCGTCTCAAAATAGCCGGAACATTGATGACAATAATACACGTTACTTTAAACTCCCTTTTGTCAGCTATCATTCTGAAATAGCGAAGTTCAAACTCCGACAACTCACTAAGCGCTTTTGTAAATCAGACCTAAATATCAAACTAGTTTTCACTTCTTTTAAAATTAAAAACATATTCAATGTTAAAGATCGTAATCCTGATGCTCTAAAATCATGGTAGTTTATCGATTTTCTTGTGCGGGATGTAATTCCCGTTATAATGGCGAAACTAGTCGCCACTTCTCTACTAGGATAAAGGAGCACACGGAAAGCGATAAATACTCGCATATTTTTTAGTCATTTCAACACATCTCCTTCTTGTAAGAACGAATACTCCCTTTCTTGCTTTAGTATCGTGGATTCTGCTAACAACACAATTGATTTAAAACTCAAAGAAGCTTTTTTCATAAATAGGATCAAACCTGAACTTAACAAACAATTACAGCATTATAACACTTTTCTAGCGTTTTAGTTCACACCTTTGATGTTTGGTGTCACGTTGTAATTAGTCCCCGCTTTTGTATTATATCATGCTGTATATATTTTATTCATCTACTTGTCTGTTATATAATTACTTAGTTCTGTAACTCATTGAT
Organism: Stylophora pistillata; assembly: GCF_964205215.1. Lineage (NCBI taxonomy): Eukaryota > Metazoa > Cnidaria > Anthozoa > Scleractinia > Pocilloporidae > Stylophora > Stylophora pistillata. The sequence continues at coordinate 18,530,129 of NC_142520.1, forward strand.
TGAAGATGGCATAAGCATGCCGAAACATGTCTCTCAAAAAAGTTGTCTATTTCTTACAATATTTATCATACTTGCTACTACTACGACCTTATGGAAATACAGTAAATTGCCAAAAATGAACTGCTAAAAATACATTTTAGAAGCTCAAACAATCACGCTATTCAAATGGAATCTCTTTGCATGTTTGCAACTCGATATATGTTCATTTCTGTTGTTCAGGGTCGCCATGTTCGGTCTACAAATTATATAATATATCTGCCACAGTTAACTGTACAGTTTGGGGTAACCATATCGGTTTTCCCCCATCCTAGCATCAGCACTGCACTGATGAGGCCCAAAAGGCCGACACAGTACTGTCTGCAGTTAGATATAGCTCTTGGCATATGAATCCTTGCTTTCATGTCCAGGTTCAGCACTGTGGGATGAGTCACTGCCGCTAGCATTGCGCATAGCTCACTAGGCTTTTCTAGTTTGAGTACTCTGGCATCGCTTAGACGATACCACAAATGTAGGATCTTTTGGAGTGACCATATCGGTTCTCCCCCATCGTAGCATCAGCACTGCACTGATGAGGCCCAGAAGGCCGAAATAGTGAGCCGCTCCTCCGCCTTTTGGCTGAATCACACGTGTATTTTTTTCGCTCCGGCCTGGTCAAATTATATCATACGAAACTTGCGATTTATTTGAGGTTAGTTTGCCCTTTGGGCCTCTATTTTTCACTCTTGCATTCGTTTTGATTATGGATGCTACAGCGAATGTGGATGGACTAGAGGAAAAGATTGCCGAAGAGAATATGCAAGATCCTTTAACCGTTAATGGCGACTCGTACGCCTCAAGAGCTGCACGCACGTCCGATGAGCCAAATGAAATAAGAGCGCCACAACTATGGATTTCGCAAAATAATATGCTGCAAAGACCGAAGTCTACAGTCTTTACGCCCAGCAAAACTACATCATCCCGAGCTGTTTTAAACGCTTTCGCCGAATGTGAAGTCTCACAAACCGAATCATAATGTCTGATACGCAAACTTATAAGTAGTGGTGAGGTTGTTGTTACTTTCAAGTCTATTGCCGCCAAGGAACGCTTTCTACGCCTCAATTCTCTCAACATCGACTCCGAATCTTTTGCACTTCAAGATATTGACAAACCGCTTTCCTTTCTAAGTATTTATGATGCTCTTTTTTAACTGTCCGACCTTGCTATAATTAAACGCCTGGTGCTCTATTGTAAAGTTGTAAATTATCGCCGAGGAAAACACTCATACGCGCCAAATATTTACAACGGTCTTCGCCATTATCGTGTTTGTATTATCAATCCTATTCCTAGTCTTATCCGCTTTGGAAAGTGCCAGATTTTTATCAAGTATAATGGCCAAACTCCAAATCTCCGATAATGCAACCGAACGGATCATTTTAGTAATTTGTGTCCAAATAAAATTTGCTTTGATTGCGAAAGTGTTTACCACGAAATTCGTAATTGTCCACGCCCGTTATTAAGCTGCATATGTAAGCAGGAAGGACAATAATGCGATCTTTGTCGCAACTTCTTGGTTGAATCTAATTCCCTTTTAAGTTTTCAGACAGGCAAAAGTTACAAGATACGATAGAAACTTTCCTGTAATTCTAAGAACATCATTTATTTGGCTTCGTGCAAGAAATGACGCCTACAATACATGACTTAAGAGTTAGATTTCGGAACCATAAGTCTGTTATGGTCACTAAGAAAAAAACCTGTGAAGTAGCTGTACATTTTAACATAACACCACATGATTTAAGCGATTTCTCATTCCAATGCATTGATCAAGTGCAGTAAACAATTCAGGTAACATCGAAAAACGTTTAATTACCGAGGAAACATATGGAGGCGTGGGTAGTCCAATGGTCAGTGCGCTGGACTCTGGGTCAGATGGCCCGGGTTCACGTCCTGGTTGGGGCTTGACATTGTTTCCTTATAATTAGGCAAGACAGTTCACTAACACTGTCTCGTCTTCTCGGATAGGACAAAAAGACGGAGGTCCCGTCTCCCGCATATATCAATTAGTAAATTTCAGCAGGGGACGTTAAATAAACCACATCACCACATTACTGTGATGTGGTCTGGCCTGTTTAATGGAAATAGGGGGGAGGGGGTGTCTTCTAAAAACTTCTTGTTATTAAACTTTTTAGATTTTTTATTGAGTATATATCCTTCCTTCGCACGAAGTTTTCCGTCCTCGTGTCCCACATTACCTCCTATACACACATATAGCACTCTGGCATGGCTTAGACGATACCACAAAGGTTGGGTCGTTTGGGGTGACCGTCTCGGTTCTCCCCCATCCTAGCATTAGCACTGCACTGATGAGGCCCAGAAGGCCGAAACAGTACTGTCTGCAGTTAGATATAGCTCTTTGGCATACAAAGCTTTGCTTTCATGTCCAAATTGAGCACTCTATCTAGGATGAGTCATTGCCGTTGCAATTGCGCATGCTCGCTGGTTTACTCTAGTTTGAGCACTCTGGCATGGCTTAGACGATACCACAAAGGTTGGGTCGTTTGGGGTGACCGTCTCGGTTCTCCCCCATCCTAGCATTAGCACTGCACTGATGAGACCCAGAAGGCCGAAACAGTACTGTCTGCAGTTAGATATAGCTCTTTGGCATACAAAGCTTTGCTTTCATGTCCAAATTGAGCACTCTATCTAGGATGAGTCATTGCCGTTGCAATTGCGCATGCTCGCTGGTTTACTCTAGTTTGAGCACTCTGGCATGGCTTAGACGATACCACAAAGGTTGGGTCGTTTGGGGTGACCGTCTCGGTTCTCCCCCATCCTAGCATTAGCACTGCACTGATGAGACCCAGAAGGCCGAAACAGTACTGTCTGCAGTTAGATATAGCTCTTTGGCATACAAAGCTTTGCTTTCATGTCCAAATTGAGCACTCTATCTAGGATGAGTCATTGCCGTTGCAATTGCGCATGCTCGCTGGTTTACTCTAGTTTGAGCACTCTGGCATGGCTTAGACGATACCACAAAGGTTGGGTCGTTTGGGGTGACCGTTTCGGTTCTCCCCCATCCTAGCATTAGCACTGCACTGATGAGGCCCAGAAGGCCGAAACAGTACTGTCTGCAGTTAGTTATATATATATAACTAACTGTAAATATATATATATATATAATTATACTTCAAAATTTAGATTACTTGAACTTTTACTGCAACTCTGAGTTTCATGCCTCTTGCGAAGCAATCGTCAGGCAACTGCCACAAATAACGGTTACAATCCATCGAAATTTAAAAGACAGAAGAATGTGTTCGTGCGCGCGCAACATACTGCACGCGCTATCGCAACGTTACGTTCTTTAACAGGAATTTCCTGACATGTCTGCAACCTGATGTCAGCTCATTTCTTTTGTTTAAACTTGCCATTTGCGGTTTAAAAATGATGAAATATTTTTCCCACAAACACAAATTGCATGTTTTAGCTACATTGGAATACGAACTAGCTTGTTTCACCTTGTGCCACTTAATATTAAACTTAGTGTCCTTATCTTTAAGACTCCATATATATTTGCTAAGTTGCCTTAAACTGAGCTACAGCTGCCCATGCAGCTGTAGCTTAGTTTAAGGGTGTTCCGGTTAAAAATTTTGTGAAGAGGATTAGTTTTTGTGAAATGCTTATCAATAAGTGCAAGGAAGCATTTTCCGACGTTAGTTTCCACGTTCTTGCCGTATGGTGGATTAAACCATGTAATGTTCCGCTGCCTGTTTCTTTACATCAAACCAGGCACCACGTCCGCGAAGAAACAGGCAGCGGAAAATCACATGGTTTAACCCACCATACAGCAAGAACGTGGAAACTAACGTCGGAAAATGCTTCCTTGCACTTATTGATAAGCCTTTCACAAAAACTAATCCTCTTCACAAAATCTTCAACCGGAACACCCCTAAACTAAGCTACAGCTGCCTGGGCAGCATTAAAACTGTCATATCTAACCACAAAAAATCTGAAATCCGGAGACTCGCACGCACTAATGATCGAGCTAGGAAAAGCTGCAGCTGTAGAAAACCTGACATATGCCCCATGGATGGAAGCTGTAACATAGAAAGCATAATATACCAGGCAGAGGTCACCGCAGAAACCACAAAGGAAACGTACATTGGTCTCTGTGACACCACTTTTGAAATGCGTTACAGGAACCACTTGTGCTCTTTCCGAAACGAACGTTACAGACATGCTACTGAACTTAGCAAATATATATGGAGTCTTAAAGATAAGGACACTAAGTTTAATATTAAGTGGCGCAAGGTGAAACAAGCTAGTTCGTATTCCAATGTAGCTAAAACATGCAATTTGTGTTTGTGGGAAAAATATTTTATCATTTGTAAACCGCAAATGGCAAGTTTAAACAAAAGAAATGAGCTGACATCAGGTTGCAGACATGCCAGGAAATTCCTGTTAAAGAACGTAACGTTGCCATAGCGCGTGCAGTATGTTGCGCGCGCATGTACACATTGTTCTGTCTTTTAAATTTCGATGGATTGTAACCGTTATTTCTGGCAGTTGCCTGACGATTGCTTCGCAAGGGGCATGAAACTCAGAGTTGCAGTAAAAGTTCAAGTAACCTAATTCTTGAAGTATAATTATATATTATATATATATATATGCAGTTATATATATATATATATATATATATATATATATATAACTGGTTTACTCTAGTTTGAGCACTCTGGCATGGCTTAGACGATACCACAAAGGTTGGGTCGTTTGGGGTGACCGTCTCGGTTCTCCCCCATCCTAGCATTAGCACTGCACTGATGAGGCCCAGAAGGCCGAAACAGTACTGTCTGCAGTTAGATATAGCTCTTTGGCATACAAAGCTTTGCTTTCATGTCCAAATTGAGCACTCTATCTAGGATGAGTCATTGCCGTTGCAATTGCGCATGCTCGCTGGTTTACTCTAGTTTGAGCACTCTGGCATGGCTTAGACGATACCACAAAGGTTGGGTCGTTTGGGGTGACCGTCTCGGTTCTCCCCCATCCTAGCATTAGCACTGCACTGATGAGGCCCAGAAGGCCGAAACAGTACTGTCTGCAGTTAGTTATATATATATATATATATAAAATCCCCTTATGAGAGGGAAACCACGAAAGAGGCTTGTCGGGATGAAAGCGTAGTTTATTTTTTCCTTTCCTCCACAAACATATACCTCGCTCTACATTAATGTATTGAGCACTGTTTTACGAATATCTACGTTCTACACTTTATACATACATATATATCATATACATATTCCCTACTTACAGAAACTGCAGATTACGGTTGTTACTAAAAATTCCTGAAGACAAATTCTTTAACTGGTTTTCGTCGAGAGTCCTGTTACAAAAAAAAAATTTAAAGCTTCGATTAAGTAACACTTTAGGGTGACAAAAGACCTAAAAGCAAAAATAAGGCTAAGGTTGTCATTAATTTGATGTCTTGTCGTGGTAACCAGGCTTTCCATTATCCGTACGGAAAAGTTCGTTTCCTCTTATGCCAATTGTTCACAAACGATCTACAATGCAACAAAGTCTCGCCTCATGATTTTCTTTCCTCGGGTATAGCCTGAATGTGTCACCTGAACCACAACTGATTACTATCTTGTGATATTCTCTTAATAATTGTAGCAAAACTCGAAACCTTCCATCTAGGCCTCGTAGGACGAAAATTTTTGTTTAAATTACTCCAATCAATCGCGGGTGCCCTCAAGAAAAAGATATTTGCGGCCTTTTTTAAAAAAAACCACTACAATTACTTCACCAAAAAAGTTATTAAATGCAGAATTCGATTAAACCACAAGCTACACTCGCCCCATGTATTTGTTTTAAAAAAAAGGCAAAAATTAAAACAAAACACTTATCTAGCTTTTGTTTTTCATTTCTCTGTATATGTTAAGACAAAATTCCGGAATTCCGTCAATCATAAATAATGAAAAATGAAGTGACGCGAAAGTGACTCAACTAATTTTGACAAATATTGTACTTAAACGCGGATTGAGACGAATTTGAGTTAAAATAGGATCTGTCAGTAAAGCTGTTTACCGCGAAAAGGTCGCTAGTGAGTTTACGCTGGCAGATTTAGAATAAAGCGGAGGTGGACGAACTCCCTTTCCCTAAGATGTGAGAAATAAGCTTCCAGCTAGTGGCTACCCAACCCTCCTTCCCGCCCCCTTCCTCACACACTAATGCTCGAGGGTAATAAGTCTGAGAATTGGTGGAATGTATTGATACAAATGTATCATAACGTTTGTCTGATTGACGACTACAAAGCGCAGCCTTATCTATTAATATTCTTTTAAACAATTTTAGTACATTTTTTTAACTTTGATGAGTATGTCTGATCATTGGAGTGTTCTAACTGTTACAGCTATCCCTAAAAGTATTTCGTCATCCCTGCTCACTGTCCCTTTACATTGCCCTCAGGATTACAATTAGGTAGAATAGTCTTCGCCTTACACTTACAGATTTCCTAGGTTGATATTGTTCATGAATATCTCTTCTGGCAAATCCTCCAACTGGTTGTTGTCCAGGAACCTGTCAAATGACTGTATGTATTAGGTTGGCACTAAGGTACGAACATTGTGTACCTTAGTGCCAAACGTTATTCAATTGCGTAACTTGCGAAACTGTTATTCAGACCAGCTAAAATAAGGTAGATGAGTTTAGTTGAAGGAACATTGTGGTTTCGGCGAGCTTCTCCAACAGCCGGCCAACATATATGCACATTTTCGAAAATTCCGCCCAACAACGCACAAAAAGTGGTCCTAAGAAAAGGTAATAAAAACTGAAACCCATCAAATCAAAACACTTTGGTCATTTGACCCAAAATTTCGCAGATTATTATTTTACGTCCGTATGTGAAGGGTGCTACTTTTAGCATGCGTGGCCAGCTGCAGCGCCGACTTGAAACGATCCAGGGAAACGGTGAAGGTAATACGCACGCGCGTTTGTATGTGTAACTTAGAAAATCCCATTCATGTGCGCTGCTAGAAAACTAAAGTATAAAGTGATGAACTGCGCCTATCTGCTTGCCGATCTTCAGTGCAGCACACCGCAGGCATACAGTTAGGCATTACACGAGGGCTTCACATGGGCTTTAAGGTGCGAAGCCGCGCAAGCAAAGAGTTTGCAATACTGACTGGTTTATAGATGAAAACTTCATGGTTTCTCAGTAATTTCCAGGTCTCATCAACGTACACTCGGAGCAATAACATTCATAGGTAAAGCTATTCCAACCGGGATAATTCATTTTAGTTCAAGTTTGTGGTGAAAGGGTTTGGCTAAAAATAGGCATGGAGAGAGAGGCAGTAATAAGTGCGAGCGAGTTGGGAAAACGCGGAAGGGAGCGAGAAACTTTATGGACAAAATGGGGAGAAACACGGTGAGAAACACGGTGAGAGGAACAAGAGAGTGGACACGAAAAAGCTTAGGGCAACGAGAGAAGGAAAGACAAAGACCTCTAGAAATCAGACTGAAAATAATTGAAGTCAACAAAAAAGAGAAAGCGAACTATAATGGGGCCTAGAAAGGAGAGGAGGTAAGTTGAGTCTTATCCCGGGGTTTTCTCCAACGTAAAAGCCCTGAAAACTTAACAGATTTTTAAAAGCTATTGTTTAATGCTATACCGTTATATTGCTTCACAGACGCTGTGCGAGAAATTGATAACGAGACAATTTAAGGAAGAGGTGAAGCGTTTAACGGTAAATTTTACCCTGGAATGATTTCTTTACAAAATTTCCTTACAACTTTTCCTTTAATTGTCTATTTAGCGAACAAAATTTCCTGAGCCAATGCAGGTTTAAACGAAATTTCTTAGTTTAAGTATTAAATGCAGCTTTGTTGAGATATAACCCGTAATATACATAACTTGTGCAATATAACCCACGCATTCAAATGTTTATTTTGAAGCTGGGATTTGACTTGTTCCTCTTACATCAATAATATATAGATTTAGCCAAGCCTAAAAGCGGAGCTCCCAATAAGTGAAAATTTTGCAATAAAATTGAAGATTAAACGAGACTTACCTGGAAGTTGAAGTTTGATCTGGATTATGCTGAGTCATCAGGAACAAGGAGTCACGTGAGAAAGCACTTACCGCCACGCTATTCAGTCTTGAAAGCCGGTGTGTGAGTCAGTCCCATATGCAACAAGGGGGTACAGGGTGGGTTTTACCCTGAGATAGGGTGGGCACGTTACTCCTTGTTGCTGATGACTCAGCAGAATCCAGATCAAACTTCAACTTCCAGGTAAGTCTCGTTCAATCTTCAATTCTGCCTCGTCATCATGCACTGCAGAGTCACGTCAGATTTGAAAGCACTGATGAGCACACCAAAGATGAAACATACTCAAATAGTTTATTACATAAGTATACATAGCTATGTAAAAGATCTGTAAGTTATAAAACCATTAACTGTAAACAATCAGTCAACTACTAGGACTTTGTTAGCAAATATATTTTCATTTGTAGCAATGGGCAAATCATAATGCTTGGCAAAAGCGGAATCAGATCTCCACCCAGCAGTTTTCATTACCTCTTCTATAGGTACATTGCTGCTCTTTGCCTTAGAGGTAGAGGCTGCCCTTGTGCTGTGTGATTTGAACATTGAGACATCAATGCCTGCCTTTTGCAGTGCATTTCTGATCCATCGTCTGATGGAGTCTCTGCTGACTGGCTTATGCGGTTTTGTAACTGTTAGGATTAGTCTTGTTTTGTTCCCTCTCAGATCTTGAGTTCTAGCAAGGTATACTTTACATGTAGTGAAAACACAAACGTCTTTATTTGGAAATGCTTGGAGCCTGATGATTTTTCCTTTCATTCCTGGTCTAGCTTGTTTAACATGTTCATGTAACAGGAATGTATATACTGTGGGTTCCCCTACCATGGAATCAATGCCTAAAAAATTGTAAAGTCTGTCCCCTCTGAGTAGTAACTAGTGCACCAAGCATAACTAGCTTGTGCGTTAACTCTTTAAACGGTAACCTCTCTATGGGTAGTAAGGTAGAAAGAAATTTTAATGCTAAACTTACATCCCACACTTTCGTATAACGAGCAAGTGATGGTCGAGTTTTGGCAATCTCTTAACATATGGATTGTGTCCAAAAACAACATTGTTAACAGGTAATATAATTGCAGATAAAGTGGACCTTGCAGTGTTCAAGGCACTGTAACCTAGTCCTTGGGAATAGAGCTCTGTCAGGAATTCTATGGCTTGCTCTACAGGTGGTGAAATTGGATCAATCTGCCTTTGAGTACTGAACTGAACCCATCTTTTAGTGTAGGAGTCATATTGAGCCTTTGAAGATAGTCTCCAGGAAGACAAGATAATATTTGTTGCTGCATGAGAAATTCCTTTGCTTTTGAGGGAGTTCCTGATAATAAACATGCAACTAATCTCATTTTCTTGTGCAAGGGGTGAGAGCAGTCTTTTTTTGTCGGTAACATCAACAGGTTCTCTTGCACTGGTAACAGAGTTGGGCTCCTGATCAGCATTCTCAAGAGCATGGGATACCACATCTGTGTTGTCCAAATGGGCACTATAAGTATCCCCTCTGCCCCCTCTTCCCGAATTTTATGCAGACATCTGTTGATTGTGCTGAAAGGGGGAAAGGCATAAAATTTTAGTTTTCCCCACTCCATTGACAGGGCATCAACAAAGGCTGCACCTGGATCTGGTTTTCAGGATACATATGTTTTACATTGAGTGTTAAGTCTTGTTGCAGACAGATCTATGTCTGGTTGGCCTAAAAAATTGGTATTTTTTAAAAATGTTCCTATTTATCATCCATTCTGTTTGATCGTCAAATTTTCGTGACTTTTTGTCAGCTAGTATATTTTCTGATCCTGGTAGATGAGTGGCAGTTAACCAAATGTTTCTCTGGATACACCAGAGCCGTATTTCTTGAGATATTTCATTACTCTGATGTTATCTTCTACCTCCCATATAGTTTATGTATGACACTGCAGTTGTGTTATCTATTTGCATCAGGATGTGCACGTCCTGGCAGTCACTGCATAAAGACTTTATTCACAAAGATTTAGTAAAACATAGACAGGTAAAAACGAACGATATAAAATCCCGACCTTTCGGCGACTTTATGACGCCATTATCAAGGGTACAAATGAAAATAAAATTAACAAATGCGAGTTTAAGAGTTACAACTAATTTGCATAGGGGAGGTAGCTACACAAATACTTTAGCATGGATAGAATCGGTTTGCACGTTCAAACTCGGTGTTAATTGTTTAATGTAAAGCATCTCGTTGACAAGACAATCGAATTTGTTCATGCACTTCTTGAGAACTTTGAAACAGCTAAGAAGGTCCTCAGGGACAGCACCTGCGTGGTCGTTGTCGTAGTGCTTGCGTACTGAGGATTTACCAACGTACCGTTAGACGAAACAATTGCGATTCTGACCGAGAAAGCCTTCAGGGACAACTGGTTTAACTCTACGAACAATCTGAATATCTCCAAAGAAGACCTTACTGATCTGTTGAACGTGTCCACCAAGGGTCAGTTGTTCCAGTTCAATGGTGCCCTATAGGAACAAACCGACGGGGTGGCCATGGGGTCCCCACTCGGGCCCTTACTAGCTAACGTGTTTATGTCATCGCTGGAAGAAAGGCTAGTGCTCGAAGGTAAACTGCCTGATTATTATCGCAGATATGTTGATGACACTCTCACTGTAATGCCCAACATTACTACAGCTACAGATTTCCTACACACCCTGAACCACGCCCATCACTCTGTCAGCTTTACAATAGAAATCGAAAAAGATGGCATGCTCCCCTTTCTTGGCACCCAGCTCCTAAACCGTGCACCCCAAATTGAGACGAAATTTTATGTCAAGCCTACTAATACTGGTTTACTTATCCACTACCAGAGTTACGTTGACAACAGGTACAAACGGAACTTATCAACAACTGTGCTCGATCGCGCATACCGTTTGTCCTCTTCATGGCTTTATTTTTCTGAGGAGTGTGAGCGCTTGAAGAATTTATTCTCACGTTTGGACTACCCTCGCCACCTTATCAACTCCACCATTAACACCTTTATTAACTCGAGAATTGCTGACCAGCAGCCATTGCAGGCGCTAGGAAGATTGGCGAAAAATGATGTAACCCGAGTGGTAATACCCTTCAAGGACCAAGACTCCGCTAACATTGTTAAGACACAGCTGAAAGACCTTAGCATTAAGCTCCAAACCACAATCCAGCCCGCATTTGTCAGTCGGAAAATTGGCCAAGACCTTAAAGAATGTGAAACCAAACCACAGCTGGTTAATCAACAGTGCGTAGTGTACCAATTTAAATGTAACCTGTGCGATACAGGGAGCTATGTTGGTTACACACGTGGGCATTTATATGCCCGCGTGGATAGCCATAAGAGCACGTCATCTTCAATACGCAAGCACTACGACAACGACCACGCAGGTGCTGTCCCTGAGGACCTTCTTAGCTGTTTCAAAGTTCTCAAGAAGTGCATGAACAAATTCGATTGTCTTGTCAACGAGATGCTTTACATCAAACAGTTAACACCGAGTTTCAACGTGCAAACCGATTCTATCCGTGCTAAAGTATCTGTGTAGCTACCTCCCCTATGCAAATTAGTTGTAACTCTTGAACTCGCATTTGTTAATTTTATTTTCATTTGTACCCTTGATAATGGCGTCATAAAGTCGCCGAAACGTCGAGATTTTATATCGTTCGTTTTTACCTGTCTATAAGGATTTTAATGTGTAAAAAGCTGCAGAAAGCTCAAGATAATTTATGTCTCTGGGCTTCTGTCTGATTCCATCTTATTCCAGTTGAGGTTTCCCCTCTAACTGCCCCCCATCCCTCTAGGGAAGCATCAGATTAGGTTGTAACAGAGGGAAATGGCTGACAGATCAATTTATGAGTTGATTCAAAATTATCAATCCACCACTGCAGATCATGTCTGCACTTATTATTTAATGCCATAGTAGCACCATAATCCCCTTTGTTGTATCTAAGGGCTTCACATTTAGCAAGTTCTAGGGATCTGTAAGACAACTGACCATATTTAACAGCGGGGAAACTAGAAACTATAGTGCCAATTAATTCTGCCAGTGACTTGATTGTCAGGCTGTCTTGCTTGATTGCAGATTCACATAACACTTTGGAAATGAATTCACCTTGACAGTGCTGTGATTCCATGATTACTTTCTTATCGATGCCCTTTATAGCTCAGTTTCAATTATCCCTTTTTCTGTTGGGGTAAACTTTCATTCTCTGGGATATAATGTTTGATTAGGGGTTTCCCCTGGCACAAACTCAATATCACAATGTCTTACACAATCTAGAATATGCACATCTGAGATTAATTTTTGCCATTCACGTGCAAATTGCTTTAACCTGCCTGCTTGCAAATGTTTGACTTTAGAAAATAAAGATTGATTTCTTACCTCCTTGGAAATAGAAGTTTCCTTGTCGTCATTCTGGTTCAGATGGTTTGATATTTACCCTCCCCGTTTCTCTTTTGGCGGTAGGAGGGCCTGAAGGGGTTTAAATCCTTCCGGTTGTAATTATCTCTGTTCTTGCAGCCAAATCCTTTGTATTTCTTAAATGCATGTTTATATGATGACCTATCTTTGTTGTTCGAGTATTTCCTCGATGAACTTAGCTTACTAGCTACTCTTTTAGCTTGTGCCATATCCTTTAATTGCTACGATAAATCGCTACCGAATAAAAATTCGGTGACTGGTACCGTGGGTGAACAGAGGTGTCTATACTCCTGGTTCAAGTCATGCTTAATAGCCTCTAGTCGCCTCATGTTCAATTAATAACTAGCACCTGCAGTTAACGCTATTCCGTCTGATAGCTGTTTCAAAAGAGCAGGTACGTCTAGTATGTCTTTAGGGATTTGATCCTGTACTTTGTTGAGGGTCTCGATGGCTTGTACTGACGGTATGGCACTCTTAATTATCAGAGTTTGAACTTTCTGCAGTTTTATATCACCAGATCTTGTTTCTGACCTTAGTTTCTCCCAAATTAGCGGGTTGACTTTCACGGTCACGAGACTATCGCAATTCTTGGGCCGTTGGTAGGCCTTTAGCCTCTCGGCTTGAGCTTCGTCTGATAGTCGTGTTTGCACTACGCCATTTACGACTTTTGCAAGTTGTTCAGCTACTTTGGGCCAGCACTTTTCCTCTAGTTTTAGAGGTTGTGCAATGTCATGTAGTGTGCCTTCATCTTTGCTTGACTCAGCTGGTGTGTTATCCTCAGACTCAAGCTGAGCTTTTCTTATCTTCGGCACGGGCACGTCTCTCGGCATTTCTTCTGGTCGCTTCTCAACGACTCTCTCTTCGCCATCATCGAAGATTTCTCCTTCCTCTGCTATTCTCGACAGCACAGTAATTTTAGTGAAAGATTGCTGCATTGATTGTTGCATTGCAAGCATGCCTTAAGAAAGGAGTTCTCCAAATTGTTCGAATTCAGAGGGCTTTACAGAATTATCTGTAGCCATGTGTGTTGTCAATGTGCTTGGGCGGTTTGGCGCCAAGCCATCTAGGTGCTGTTCTGTCGTTTTTTCACCTTGAGACACGCTCAATGGTCGATCTTTAGATTTGGTTTTTCCCTTAGATGTAATTTCAAGGGCTTCCTTCCGCATTTTCCTTAATTGTGAGGTTTTTAGTCAAAGTTTATAGCGACAATTTCAAACTAGTTGTCGATTAATCGGCGGTAAAAATGCAGTGAATAGAATGGCGGTGAGTGCTTTCTCACGTGACTCTGTAGTGCATGATGACGAGGCAGAATTTTTTTTAATATTTAAAAAACTCTTAGCCAAAAATTCATTCAGTATAGATTAAGCTCATTGACACTTAGTGTAAAACGTGCCTCTGAAAAGTCAAAATTTTGGAGAAATCAAGAGAGCCAACACAATCCGTAGTAAGTTTTTAAAAATCATCTTTTCCAAAAAACAAGCTCCAGTGAGAGAAGACTAAGTAAAGAACTATTTCCGACGAAAACAGCGATAGGTGCATATTACGTTTCAACTCCAAAATCAAGATGAAAGATAAAAATCGCTAGATATTTTCGCATGTGTGCAAATGGCATATGGATCATATTTCAAAATGGAATATGTGAATTTCTCCGTGAGTGAAGAGATCTCAAGTTCCATGGAATCTATCAATAGGAAGCAAGACTAAAATGGGCAAGAAACATTTCGGGACGACAGATTTATTCAAAACCGTTTTTTATTTGCTAGTATAAGTGAAAAACGTACGAATTTCTCACGTGTACAAAGTCCACGGAGTAAAATTCGTCATGCTTAGATCGTTGTTTACTTGTCTTCCAGGCCAGAAATTGCGCAGCGTTATGTTGAAAATTCTGAAAAAACCTCGATTTGACACAAAATCTTCTATTAAACAATACTTCTTGAACACATCGTTACTCGAACATAATATTTTCCGGGCCATCGAGTCGTCAAATTGTCGCTAGGCCCTGCTTGAAGTCCGAAAGTTCGGTTTTCACTTTACGTCCATAATTCGCATCGCCTTTAGAATCGTACTGTCGTTGACACAAGAGCTTATTCTGTCACCTTTAAGACCTTGATATCCATTCTTTTCCAAGTAGAGTATTCTATACCATTGTTACTTTACATTCTGAGTTCCCCAAGGTCTAACTCGATCGAAAATGAACGAGAAATCCGACCGGAAAATTTTCAGGGTCGGCCGCGCGGAAGCCATATTTTCAAATTTGATCATATGGTACTTTCGTGACAGCATACATGACAGAGGGTACGTACGTACGGACGTACGTTCGCTCGGTCAGTCACGTGACAACCAAACGAAAAGAGGTTGACCATATTCCATGGGTGTGAAGCTTTGCCTCACGCGCACGAAGCGCGCGTGGGAGCCCCGCTATTAAGAAAGACTCCAAACTTACAGCCCTCCTAGCTCGGTATTGGTACTGAAAATGCCTGATGGCAATTTCTTCAACTGGTTTTCGTGCAAGTCCCTGCCAAAAGGTAGTAAATGTAGTATCGATTACATAGTTTTTGACAATAAATTTCAGAGAATAAATATGATTGAATTTATTCCCCGTGTAGCGATACGAGGGCCTAAACTAATCTAATTTAATCTATGACAATACTAATTAAGACAAACTCGGGTTTTTTTTCTTTTTTATAGCTCTGAAAACAACTTGATTCTCTACAAATACTTTTCACCCTCCTCCCATTACCCATTCTTGTAGTACATAAGACTTGACATTACACACTGTCATGTATTGTAGTCGGTTGCTGGTAAAACGCGTAACGGTGTAACGAGTAACGGCGTAACGGCGTAACGAGAAACCGCGTAACGGGATTTTTTTAAAGTTCCTTTTTTGTGGAATTTTTTTGTAAATTTATTATCTTTTAAAATTTTGTTCGACCAAGAACTGATTTTGAAGAGCATTCAACAATAAAAAATTGCGATAAAACACTTCTTAAAATCATTTTAATATTTAAAAAATTATCAGGTCAAAATATGTTTGTGAGTTGCAGTCTATAAATACTTAAAAACAGTACATGATTAAAAACTGTAACGTGAGAAAAAAATGATTAAAAAGATATGATTAAAAAATATATCAAACAAAAAGTTTCGCACGTATGGAGTCCGTCTGGATATTTAAATTAGGCTTAAAATTCTTGATAAAGAGCATCTCAAATACTAAACAATCAAATTTTCCCTGGCACTTTCTTAAAACTGAGAATTGGTTTTCTTTCAAGAGGTTGTTGTTTCCTTGAGTTTCTAAGAAATGCCTACCGATTGCCGAACTTTTGTGCTCAGCAATGCGTTGATGAAGGTGTCGGGCTGTGTATCCGACATAATTTGCATCACACGAATCACATGAAAAAATATAAACAACACACTGCCTATGAATAATTGACGGCTTAATTTCTTTGGGTTTAAGATCTCGCCCCAATTAGTTGTTCACGGAAACTGGCTGCAAAGTAGCGCCAATCTTATAGCTAAAATGGCGTAGCTGCTTCCGAACCGCATTAGCGGCCACCTGATATTTAAATGGAAGACTAATTCTAACTATGCTACTTTCGTCACTGTTTCTTTCTGCTTTGTTCGCTGAAGTGTTTCGAAAAAGAAAATTGTTGATAGCAGAATCAATGACTCATCGGATAGTCTAGGCGACTAAGTATAGAGCGCAACTTGGCAAACTCTGCATAAAAAGCCTCTGTTGTAGACGACAAGGCATAGGTACGATGTATCATTGTCTTTACTTCACTTTCTCACGCTTCCCTGAGGTCCGTCATGGAGGAGAACGGTGATGGTAAGTTTTGGGTTTACCATTACCTTTTGACCGTTACGCTGTTACCCGTTACGCCGCTACGTGATTAACTAACAACCATTCGTACTGACACGTGTAAAGCTAAACAGTTGTTAGTAAAACGCGTAACGGCGTAATAGGTAACAGCGTAACGGCGTAGCGAGAAACCGCTTAACGGGAATTATTTTAATAGTATTTTTCTTTTTGGAATTTTTCTTTTTTTTTAATTTTGTTCTTTTTTTAAATGTGAATATGATCATTTCTGTTTGGCGGGGGTTTTTCCCGCCCTTTGGCCAAAGGCACCGCATTTCCGCAGACTGAAGAGAGAGCGGGTGCACTTCCTCACGCTTCCGCGAGGTCTGTCATGGAGGAGAACGATGATGATAAGTTTTGGACTTTCAATTTTTTAGTCAGTCAGTTTCCTTTCTTGCTTCTCGATATTTTCAGACACAATCTGTTTAGTGTAGTTGCAGGCTATTCTTAGGATCCTGAAGAGGAGAAACGATATCGTAAGACGGGCGAAAGAATGTCCATGTAAGAGCCGCGTAGAAGGTGAGGAGACCAGTAGATATGCATTTAATATAAGTCAATTTCGCCACAGTGACAGGAGTTCTAAGTTGTTCACTGAAGAAACATAACCGTAGCCTCCTACACACACATCCATAAGGTCTTTTGAGGCTCGTCACCCGCGGCAACTACGTGACGAGGCAAAGAAGAATGTCTGCTTGGAGGTTTTCTAATTCTATTGGGAATTGACACAAGCATATTCCCCAGAGCCTTACGTTGAGTTTGCTAATATAACATGCAATAAAACTTACCTTCAAATTGAACTTTGAGAAAAATTCTTTTTAAAAGAACTAACCAGAAATAGCGCGCTGGACGCAAAAACTACTCAGTTACTGAAACCTGCAGCTACACTAAACAAATTGTGACTGAAAAGATCTAGAAGGGAGAAAGGAAATTAACTGACTGAAAATGAAAGTCCAAAACTTACCGTCATCATTCTCCTCCATGAAGGACCTCATGGAAGCGTGAGAAAGGGAAGTAAAGACAATGATACATCGTACTTATGCCTTGTCGTCTACAACAGAGGCTTTCAATGCAGCATGTGCCAGGTTTGTCTCTATGTTTAGTCGCCTTGACTATCCGATGAGTCTTATTGATTCCTCTATCAACAATTTTCTTTTTCGAAACACCTCAGCAAACAAAGCAGAAACAAACAATGACAAAAGTAGCATAGTTCGAATTAGTCTCCATTTAAATATCAAGCAATTACGCGATCTTAGCTATAAGATTGGCTCCACTTTGCAGCAAGTTTTCGTGAGCAACTAATTGGGGCAAGATCTTAAACCCAATGAAATCCAGCCGTCAATTTTTGATAGGCAGTGTGTTGTTTATCTTTTTTCATGTGATTCGTGCGATGCAAATTATGTCGGATACACAGCCCGACACCATCATCAACGCATTGCTGAGCACAAAAATTCGGCAATCGGTAGACACTTCTTAGAAACTCACGGAAACAAAAACCTCTTGAAAGAAAACCAATTCACAGTATTAAGAAAGTGCCAGGACAAATTTGATTGTTTAGTATTTGAGATGCTCTTCATCAAGAATCTTTAGGCCTAATTTAAATATCCAGACGCACTCCATGCGTGCGAAACATTTTGTTTAATATTATTTGCAATCGTATAATATTTTTTAATCATCTTTTTCTCACGTTACAGCTTTTAATCAGCTATTGTTCTCTTAAGTATTTAAAGACTGCAACTCACAAACATGTTTTGACTTGATAATGACGTTTAGCCAACGTCAGAACGTCGTCGTCTCTCAGCAATTTTTTAATCTTAAAATGATTTTAAGAAATGTTTTATCGCAATTTTTTATTGTTAAATGGTTTTCAAAATCACTTTTTATTCGAATAAAATTTTAAAAAATGATAAAATTGCAAAAAAAATTACAAAAAACACTAAGAAATTCCCGTTACGCGGTTTCTCATTACGCCGTCTCGCCGTTACTCGTTACGTCGTTACACGTTTTACTAACAACAATTGTAGTCCTCAATATAATCCAAGCGACATTGAGTAGGGGATAAAGGGTGGGTAAATTAACTGCAGTGGTTTGAAGCGGGAAATATTGGAATTGTCATAAAATGTATGTTGAAAATAACTTGTTGAAGATTTACTCAAAACGGTTCTTTTGTTCACGCACAAATTCATATGCTATGACTCATAGCCTGATGATCAGGCTTATTTTGCGAGAAATAGGCAGGAAATAAAATCTGCATGTATCACTGCCAAGGAATCTGAAGTCTTTGAAGTCAAAAGAAACCTGAAATGTTAGTCTTACGTTCAGGCTGTATAAGACAAACTTTGCATATTTTATGTATTTTATGTATCTTTATAAATGAATTATCCGTACACGGAGTTGTCCAAAACGAGATAAAGAAAAAGTTTGAATGTGTTAAATAAGTTCACTTTCATGTTCTATTCTATCCTTTATCTCCGATACTGGTTTTAAATATTTACACTTATATCTCAGCAAAAATACTTGTGGTTCAATTTTGAACACATTTTTCATGCGTTGATTTTTCGCACCGCCCCACACACGATTAAATCTTCTTCGCGTAAAAAGGCTTGAAAAATAACAAAATAACTTATAAAAAAGGAAACAAGGTGACAAAGATCTTGTTACACCGTAACTGAAATGTTTTTCCCAAGTACTATCGGTGCAACTCTGGCTAGTTTAGGGCGTTTTGTAGGAGTAAACCTGACATTCGCTCCAAAACTCAGTTTTTTGTTTTCCTTAGAATTTGTAGATCTGGGTGTTTAAGCTCACTGTGGAAATATAATTTTCCACCTATTTTCATTATTTCTACCTTTAGAAGCGATTTTAAAATTCCCGCTCTGGCTAATGGGTGGTTACCATGGCAACGAGGACGGCATGTTTTCAAATTTAGCCGTTGTTTATTACTTGTTATTCTGACAACCTAGCCAAACGGGCAGGTTACCCATGGTAGAACGCAGCAGGTGTCACAATTAAATGGGTGGTACCCTATTGCAATTGACATGTGGAGCTTAAAATACTTTCATGACCTTTAAAAGATAAGCTTTCCAGGGATACATAGTTTGCCTAAATTTCCAATTAAATCCTAGTTGTGAAAAATGGATATTTTTTAAGGTTTACCTCCTCACTAAGGATGCCACTGTCGATTGAGTCAAAATAGCTTTTGACCTTTTCATCACCTTTCTGAAACTACGCTCGCATGCGCAATTATCTCCAGAACCAACCATGAAACTCCTTCGGCTGCTTTCGAATCTAAAGGCCTTTCGACCTCAGCCATCTTTGCCAAAATCAAGCTTGTCTGAGCTATCGTCGTCCAACCCAATCAAGAAACTCGATTTGTGGCTTTTACATCAGCATTAAAAATGACAAAGTTTGGAACTCTTGTAGCACGAGCCAAAATATTAACTCTCTTTTCATTTTTGTTAACATTCAAAATTGTAAAACTTTCGCGTTATTTTCGATCGCGCCCAAAAGAAAACCATTTGTACGGAATCATCAAGTTTGAACTTAGAAATTCAAAACTTTCGCGCCATACTCAGTCAAACTAAAAACGTAAGCTGACCCATACCGCTTCCTTTTTGAAAACCAAATTTTCCTGCGTTACTAACCGCAAAGCTTTTCCATCCCCCCTCCCAACGAATCTATCGATTCCAAACGCTTCGTGATTTTTTTTTCGTATCCTCTGGAAATTCTGATACCGAGAACTACGAAGATTAAATTTTTTTAAAAAGGCACATCGATTAAATTATAGAAGTAAGAGAATTTTATTCCAAAAATTGTTCGCATTTTGACCAAAAAAAATTCCACACGGTATAATGGCCTTAACATCAAAGTTGTAACATTGGATGGTATTTTACTATATATAGACACTGTGTGTGTCGCTGTACTCATACAGTGTACATATTTCCTGGTCATATGGGCTTAGGCTGACTTGAAGTTGAAAGCTGCGAATGTATTTATACAATATCTCTTATATTGCCAACTACCTTCTTCTCATGAGACTCTCAATTAACTTTTTTCAATTTATAACGATTCTCTTTTTACTATAAACACCTTACTTCTTGTAGAATTTAAGGACTCAAGTAATTTTTACATACATGTTTCGTCACAATATGTTTAAAGCGTCACTGATTTGCGTAATTTAGTTCAATAGGTTGAGATGTTGAGTTACAACCCCACTTTCTTTTTACCTTTCCACCCGTGCCCCTTGCGAAATGCTTTGAATCCACAGCGATGCATGCAAGCGAAAGAAGACTCTAATTCATTTTATGGCTTCTCCTCGTAGCCTGTAAAGCTGTTTACCGCAAAAAGGTCGCTAAGGAGTTCACGCCGGAAGAATCAAGCGGAAGTAGACGAGCTATCTTCCCATAGTATGGGAGAAATAAGCCTCCAGTGGCTACGCAATCCTCCTTCCCGCCCCTTTCCTCCCAAACTAATGTTCGAAGGATGATTTCGTGGTGGACTGGGTCGATATGCATAGATCAGAACTTTTGTCTGATTGACGACTACAAAGGTGGCCTTACCTATTGATATCTTTCTTAGATGTTTTACATTTGTTAACTTTGGTTAATTTTTCTGATCACTGCAGTGTAGTAACTGTTACATCTGTCCCTTACACTTTCGTTTACCCCGCGCATCGTCTCTTTACATTGCCTGCGGGATTAAGATTAGGAGAAGTAGTCTTCACTTTTGACTTACAGCTCTCTTAGGTTGGTAACTTTCATGAATATTTCTTTTGGCAAGTTCTTCAACTGGTTATTACCCAAGTGCCTGTCAACAATTGCAAATAGTGGCAATTAGCTCCTGTAACAAGCTGCATTGCTGATAAAAATGCATTATCATTAGCATCAATACCTTCAAGAGGTTAGAAATGTTTTTGGAAAGAAGCAAAGCTACTGATGCTGCAAGAGATTCATATATTAAACCAAATGTGTCCACTGCTGATCGTGCGGAGCCGACCTATCAGCTATTGGCCAATCCCCTTTTGGAACCTGTATAGTGTTCGTGCTTTCTTTGGTGGCATTTTCTTTACCAATAAGTAAAGAGAGAACGCAAACAGTCATTTTGTCAAGGAGCATTTCAAATAGCGTAGCAATTTTTCGTAATAAGGCGCTGTGCTATTGTAAAAATCATTTCAAATCTCAATTTTCGTCTCCCTCTCCCCACTTTGAATTATTTTCAATTTATGCGTGGCGCGCACAATTTTAAAAATTAACAAATCACGTAAAGAACTTTAAACTTGATATTCAAAACTGACGAGGACATTTCACACGTTTCTTGCTTGTTGTTGTTATTGTTGTTGTTGATTTTTTTTATTACAGAGCTAGTTTGGTTGTTCTTTTTATTTTTTTTTTTTGTCTTTTTAGTTTTTGTTCACGCCAATCTGTAATGCCTTAGTTTGGAGTCTTAAGTAGTTTTCGGGGTTTTTGTTCAAGCCGAATGTTCTGGTTATTTTACCAAGTCAAAACATATTTTATACGGACTTTGAATCTAGCCTCTTCTTCGTTATTGAATTTATTTACAGTTTGTGATCCCCAACGGCCAAGATGGGCGCATCTTGCCCCTTTGGGTAGCCAATCAGAATACAGTATTCGCTTCATATTACCTACGCGCGCTGCCGGCTGTAAAAAGATTTCCTTAATTAATTGATTTAAATTTGGACAAACCGTACGAATCAACAGAAGCAAAAGAGACACTGAAAAAAACTAAAGGAGGCATATTAGAAAGTGAAAAAGCTGTTGGAGCAAAAGGATTATTCTCGAAGACGAAGGGGTGCTGCTAGCGTGTCATATGAGATGATTAATGATTACAAGTCAAGCACTAGCTACAGGCTAGGAGAAGGGAAGAAACTAAAAACATATTAGAATTTATTCATGGGGGTTTTGAAGCTTCATTGTATGGGGCATGGGATATTTTGGCTGTCAATGCAAGTAATGAAACCATGAGCAAATTAATGAATAATTATAGGAGGGACCAATTTCTTCAGGGTATTTTTGAGAGCCATTAATGATTATCAGAAGTCAGAAGATGTACTGAAACAGTCCGTGGCACTTAAATATCAGAGTTATTTGTCTAGAAGAAAGTACAGTCTTATCTGTAAAACACAAAGTTTATTTTTTAATTCTGAAAACGAAGTCTGGCTGCCTCGTAACATTAAATGTCTTGGAGTTGACTTAAGGTTACCCAAGCTCAGCTTCTCCGATAACAATGATGAAAAGTTTGTAAAAAGTTTACACATTGGTCATGTCACACAGATTCCAGGGGCATCAGGTGTTTCTTGCACAGTCACTGGCCTGGTGTTTATGATTATTGATTTGCACATGAGAGTTCCCCATTTTTCTTGTAAACTTGTCTGGTTCAATGAAAATATAAATCTTTTTATTTTTTAGTTCTCAGATGATGGAGCTCCTTAAAAAAAATACCTGACAATGTCAATTGGAAGTATGGTGTGCTGGAACTTTGGAGATCACGTACGAAGTAGAGACTTCCAGAACCTCCTCCACTGTGTAAATGTGAAAGAAACAGATCAAATAATGCAGTACCTCTAGAAGCAGCACACTGAAGAGATGAAAAGGCTGGAAAGTAATGTTTTGACTGTTTGTGATAAAGATTGCACTGTTGAATCTCAGCCAGGAGCAGATATGTCCTGGCAAAGCTGGGCCGCCAATGAACTCAGCTAGGCACCTACATATCCTTCCCCAAACGCAAATGTTCATTAAGGAAACATGAACACTATGGGGGGTAGTATTGCAATGGGTAAAGATCACACCTGGTAGCCTTACACTATGGAAACGAGAACCTCTAATACTGAAAATGTAAACAATTTTCTTGCCCCTCTTCCCCCAGACCTTTCAGAAAAAAAATAGAAATTCCTGAAAGTTCCAGTTCACGGCTGAAAATGGCATTCGACAGTTAGGTCTATCTAGGATTGGCTATTTTTCAGACAGGTTAAGGCCAGAGTCCATGTATTGTGAGATCAATGCCTTGTGGCATTATATTGATCTCCTATACTTAGAGGCAGTGAGAAGAGGAAAGTTTGATCCTTTTGTTTCTGTGCTGGGAGCACCTATAGGGAATAGAGATGGAGATGTTGAGGGGGGACGACCCTCAAAGACTCTTTTGAGGGTTTCTGGTACAGACAGTGTTAGGGAGCGTGCTAGGAAGCAGGGGATGTTGCAGAAGTCAGAGGTGGACCTAAAGCAATACCTGCAGAAGATAATTTTTCCTCGTGTAAAACATACACCAGGTAGGAAGGGGGATGTGGACTGGGATACTTGGCTTCAAGAGTAAAAGAACTTTTAGTGATGAAGCTAACAGGTATAACAAGTTACCAGTTAGGCTTATTGGCAATCAAGCCATTGCATTGGCTTGACATTACCACTGTTTAGTTGACACTTAAGAAAGTGAAGATGAAACAGAGGCATAAACAATCCAACGGCTGGCTCTTGGCAAGATAGGTGAGTATCTGAGAAATGCAAGGGAGATTTTTAATAGAAGAGAGATCAATTCTGCCCAGGTTGCAGAACTGAAAGAAGTGTGTAGTATGTATTTTAACTTGATGTCTTTGCTTTTTTCATCCAGTTGAACGGAAGTTGCGTAAGCATATGGGAGACGCTTTTAGAGATGACGCAATCCGAAAGTTGCATAAGCACGTGCAGGCTAGATCACGAGGTTGTAACAGGAGACGTGCGGGAGATGATAAAATAAATTTTTGTGTGTGAGAGTAGAAATTAAGAGAGACGTTGTGAAAACCAGGAGGGGAATAAAACAGGATTTGTTAAGAACAATTTTTGAGTACGTGAGTTAGAGTGAACCCCCCAAGTTTGGTGCATTTGTGTTAATGTCACAACATGGACAGTTGGATTTGCCATTCCCTAACATGCAAATTTGCTGTTTACAAGGTATAGGGTGGGTTATGGCAATGTCTCTTTGCAGGCAAAATTAAAAGCCTAACCTCGTGGAAAGGAAGCTTTTTCTTTGCCATTATGAAATGTAAGGAGAGATAATTTTTTCGTAATTTTTCTAATTTTTTGAATTAATTTACAAATGTCATTATGGGCCAGCCAAAGACCAGCGCGTGGTAACGATGACTGAAACTAGATCAGGTAGAACCTGTCAATACATCACAGTGTCGGTGTGTTGATAATATATTTTTGTTTTCACATTTCGTTTACGCCAATTTGTTATCCCTTAATTTAGAACTTTAAGAAGTTTTCGGGGTTTTCATTTAAGCCGAATGATCTGGTTACTTTACTAATCGCTTTTTGGTCTCTTGATAGTTTGGTTAGACTGACGTCTCCGTGTTTAGTTAGTGCTTTTTAGATAGAAAATTATAGTTAGAGTTTTAGTCCAGGATAAGACACCGTGTAATCATGATCCTTTTTCGAATAAAAGACAAGTCTAGATCGTAATTCTCGATAAGGTAATCACGATCCTCGAGCAACAGTAAGCAACAACTTGTAATACACTCAGGACCTTCGGATTTGCATGCATATATATCGCATGTATTTAATTTATTCTAGGATATGCAGTTCTTTTTTTGGTTAAGAGTAAGTGTGTAACGGACGTGAGTAAACGCTTTTCAATTGAACCGCGGTGTACTACACTATATTCGCACAATACTTTGGTAATTTCTTCAAGTATAGATACCAGTTCTCCGCTTTCATATAAGAACGCTCCAAAGAATAGGATAAAAAAGAAAGAGAGAAAGATTCTTTGTTTGACGGTCTATCGCATATGCGTATATCAACCCAGAAATCGAGATTCGATTCTAGCTTGAAAAGAAACATTTGCAGCAAAAAATGATTTTTCTTTTAACTTTTGTATGATATTTCCTTCAGTATATCAATCCAGAAATTACTGAAATTGCAGTGAATTTTATTTCATGCCTACATGTATCTAGAATATAAATTTTCCTTTCGTCGGAGGGCACATTTATGCAAGTGTATTTTCTTATATTTCCTGACGAGAATTTATTACACATTCTAATAATGAGCAGTTATTTTTAATTTGATGAAGTAGATAAAGAGCTCATGTGCAAGAGTGTTCACACCAAGTTTGCAGATTTAAGATTGCGCATACGGTTACGATAATTTCTACCCTTGTAATATGAACCCAGCTGCTGACGATACATCTGGAGGTGAGCACATCCGAATAATCCCGCGGAGAAGCTCTTACGGTTCAGAACTTATCGCCGTTCTTGTAGATCGAATCTTTGACAAGTTAAAAATCAATATTAATACTAAACTTGATGCCTTTAAGAGCAGTATTCATTTCGAAAGTTACATATCTGGATAAGAATATCGTATCCTTCCCGGATACCTGTGGACATCGCCTTATTTTTTCCTAAGGATTTATGATTGCTTGACCCGTAATACGTTTAGGTAAACTTTATTACTTTGCGTCATGATAGACAACCAAACTCTGTGGAATCCCATCCTCTTTGCAGTTGAAATGGAAATATTTCACCGAGTTTTTCTTTGGGTGACAAATTGTATCAAACTGTTGTACTCAAGGGAGGGAGTGAGGAGACGATGTTAACTTTGACAATTGACGATGAATCGTTCTCGATTTTGATGGTTGATTGTTTAATTCTAGGTCCTTGACAGTTGACTTTAATAAGAAGATATCAAAAGTTTCTGTTTTTTAACATAAATAATTTCTCCAATGATATTCAGATCAAGCATTTCTCTGGAGAAATGCATCGAGGCCTAAGTCGAAGACCTTTGACAATTGTTAGATCCAAACAATATCTTAATTCCCGAAAGCATAGTCACAGAATCAGATGACGAAAGAGATTAAAAAGCTGCGGAGGATTACCGTACGTGAACACAGGCTCGCGCCTGCGCTCTCCTGCTCAAAAATTAATGGAAAATTAATGAGAGGGTTGAAAAATAAATAAACCCCGTTCTGGCTTGCTGGTATGTCGGATTATAATGTCGTTGGCTGAAAGATTATCCTCAAAATTTGATATTTGCCCTCGAAGCCTCGCTTCTCGGCTAAATATTAATTTTTCGGACAATCTCTCAGCCACTGACATTATCAGCCGACATACCAGCCCCGCGAAGGGGTTTATCTACTAAATACCACAGGGATTTTTAAAATCAAGAATTGAATGAGGGACGGTGAACGCTGTACAATTATGATAAACTCTGGAAAGAAAATACATAAATGTTTCATATTTCGCGCACAGTGCACTCTCGTACTATCCCGGTATCTATTTTATTCGTGAGCTTTTGTGCTTAAAAGATATTGGTGTGAACAAAAAAAAAAAAACAAAAAAAAAACAAAAAAAAAAAAGATTGGAATAGTTTTCAGAATCTGCACCCGGAAAGATTGTAACCGTTGCAGATATAAAGTAGTAAAACTCATTTTTGTTCAGTTAATTAATTAATTAATTAATTACCTAAGTGCGATGGCCGTTTGCTATGTAAATTCTTCACGTTACTATCTTAGAGGTCAAGTGACGACACGTTCACGGCTTGAGCAGATTCAAACAGGATGGCGCGCTATAAATAGGTTGGCTCTGCTCCCTTGATTTCAGCTCAAATAAAAGAATCATGCAATATTGCGACCAACGGTCCGTTCATAAGTGAAACGGTGTGCATGGAAGACGCTGTTAAAGTATTATTTTGAGTCAAAAATTAGAAGATATTGAGTCTTGTTGACTCTCATTCCCACACTTTAGCTTATTTTGATTTTATTTGGCACCAACGCGTCGTTCGGCCGTTCAAAGTGCGATCTACGGTAGACTATACAGTCGTACAGTTATCTTTTCAAAATTTGCGCCGTATAACTTCGGCTTACATCCCCAAGCCCCTTACACACATTGGCTGGCTGAGCCTTCAGATTATTCCCATTGAAACTAGCGGCGTCGTAAAAACTGCATGCGCAATATTAAAGCTGACAATGCCTCTAAGTAAGTGAGATTATCAACCAGAATTTCAGAACTCAAGTGGTTGTTCGGCAACATTCTTAGCTGTCGCTGCTCGAAGGATATTTATTGTGAATTTTGTGCGTTATGGCTGACGGAAATAACCCATCTTTGCGCAAGAAAAAGCGTCCAACAGATCAAGGTCCTCAGTTCTCTTTCAACAGAGAGCTTCCTCAAGACAGCAGACTTCTTAGCATCAAAGACCGCGTCAAAATGGCAAAAGACGCGCTAAATCTAACAAAAATGACCTCAAGTATACAAAATGCGGATCTGATGGAGGCTCTTCTGTTGGGTTTTGAGGAGAAAATGGAGAGGAAAAAACTGACATCGAGCCAACTGACCTTATCATGAACTAGAAGCACAGCTAGTCTGGACCCCTCTCTTGTCTCTACACCATCTACCACACGGTTTTCTTTTCCTTTAGCGTCTTCCACTCCATCTTCGTGTATTTCTTTGCCTTTCTCTGATGCTGTTTCTCCAATCTCCTCTCCACATGCAGAACATACAGCACAAAGAATGCAGATCACTGCGCCTTCAGCAGAGAACGACCCCATATACATGGTGTATCTCTGCAGCGAGGAAGCTCTGCGAACTCTATATTCTTTTTTTTTGGTAACACTCTCTCCACAGCATGCTGTTACTATGGAAAACTCATTGATTGCGATTTACTAATCTTCAGTCGACAAAGTCATGTTGTGTCCGTAACAGTTTCATGTGTATTTGGAGATTCATTCAAGTGGCTCTCCTCCTCTATCATGGGAGGATCTCCTCCAAAGTACTATGTAAATTTGAGGTAAGTACCTTTTCGTTTTCTGCTGGCAATTTTCTGAAATTCACTCTCTCTGCATTCTTGAGTTTTGGTGTAACTGGTCACTTATCTGCCTCTGTTTTTCATAGATCGGCAATGCACTTCCTCTAATGCTCCTATGTTGTATTTCTTCTTGCAAGTAAATGGCAGTTAACAACAGTTTACTGCAAGCCAAAAGATGATCGCTCCAACAAAATACCTCAAATGGACTGAGCAGTTTTTTATTTGGTTTCTCTCTTACCTGAATTCTAAAATACCTCTTTTAAAATTACTTCAACAGTCTTGAAAAAGCACTGTTATGCAACCATTGTGAATAGGGTTTCCAATTCATGAGTCCATGTCTGCTTCCCAGGAGGAAGTGAAAAACACCCCTGTTTATGTTGTAAACGGAGGGGTACAAGTTGATTTCACTTTTATTTTGTCTTTGGCCACATACTTATACACAAGTCTTAGAGTATGGGAGGTGCATGCTTGAGTTTTGTTCAATTGTTCCTTTTTGCAAGCCAGGATCTCTGCAAGCAGTCAATTTGATGCATGGGATCTAGTAGACTTCTGCAAAGTTCTGCTGACTAGCACATCTAAGCATACAATATCTGATATCAAATTGAAAACCCTGAGAGATTTGTGAGTACAGAAATGTGTTCAACGTTATGTTTTGATATCTACAATTTCTTCCTGTAGTGCGTTATTACAGATGCAGGGCATGATTCGAGTAGATCAGCAACTCACACGATGGTGTCAGCCCTTTCTTTCTAATAAGATGCTTTTGAACTCTTTGTATGATATGTTGAACCTTGATACACTCAATGGTATTTCTAAAAATATTTTTCTTTTTACTGATTCTGTTTAGAACCAAAAAAGTTTTAGGAGTCGTAAACTGGAGTAGGGCTAGTGAAACTTCAGCAGTGAGCCGTGAAGTCCCTATCACAAAAGGCTGCTGACTTATCTAACTGAGACCCAAGGTATGATACATTTGCGTCCTCAATAACATTCTACCATTGATGTAGTATGAGTATGGAGGACAGAAAAATCCTTTATAGTGTGACTAAAGTAATTCTTTTTTTGTTTGTTTATTTATTTCTCATATGTACTTCTGCGTGAAGAACAGTCCACTAAGTGAGCAAGAATTTCATGCTAATCTGCTGATTGCTGCTGACCATTATCAGCTAATTTGAATGACTGTTTATTGAGAAATGCGTAGTAGTCATAAGGTACAAAGAGTTTTCTCAGGTTACTCCTTCAAAAGAACGATTTCACGAGACCAAAATTATTATTATTATTCATTTTTGTTGTTATGAACACATTGTGTTATGTAATTCCAACAAGACATAGCATAATTCATGAAATCAAAGATTACACAATTTTCTGTAAAAATGGAAAACCAGAAGCATTATACTTACTATCATTAATACTGATCTATTAATTTGTTTTTCTATAATTTTCTTTATCTATGACTCAGGGAAATCATGTCAATTGCCATGTGGAGTCACGGTGCAAGCAGAAAGGCTACCTAATGAGCAAAAGGTTTTAACTAGACCTGAAGCTGTAGCTGCATATAGGAAAGCCATTATAGGCACCTCAATATATAGACATGCATATGATTACATGCGGGTAATTAATTGGCATATGCTACTGTATGTCTTTTCAAAATTCGCGCCGTGTAACTTCGGCTTACATCCCCAGGCCCCTTATACACATCGGCTGAACTTACAGTTCATGGCTGAAAATGGCATCCGACAGTTTGCTCTTCATAGGATTGGGCATTTTCCAGACAGATTAAGGCCAGAACCCATGCATTGTAAGATCAATGCCTGGCAACATTATATTGATCTCCTGTACTTAGAGGCAGTGGGAAGAGGAAAGTTTGATCCTTATGTTTCTGCTCTGGGAGCACCTATAGGGAATAGAGACTCTTTTGAGGGTTTCTGGTACAGACAATGTTGGGGAGCGTGCTAGGAAGCAGGGGATGTTACAGAAGTCAGAGGTGGACCTAAAGCAATACCTGCAGAAGAGAAGTTTTCCTCATGTAAGGCATACATCGGGTAGGGGGGGGGGGGGTGTGGACTGTGATACTTGGCTTAGTGATGAAGCTAGAACAGGTATGACAGGTTAACAGTTAGGCTTATGGGCAATCAAGCCATTGCATTGGCGTGATATTACCATTGTTTAGTTGACACTTAAGAAAGTGAAGATGAAACAGAGGCATAAACAATCCAATCAATGGCTCTTAGCAAGATAGATGAGTATCTGAGGAATGCAGGGGGACTTTTTAATAGAATACAGACCAATTCTGCCCAGGTTGCAGAACTGAAAGAAATGTGTAGTATGTATTTTAACTTAATGTCTTTGCTTTTTTCATCCAGTTGAACGGAAGTTGCGTAAGCACACAGGAGACACTTTTAGAGATGATGTAATGTGAAAGTTGCATAAGCACGTGTAGGCTAGATCACGAGGTTGTGACAGGAGATGCGTGGGAGATGATAAAATCAGTTTTTGTGTGTGAGAGCATAAATTAAGAGAGACGTTGTGAAAACGAGGAGGAGAATAAAACAGGATTTGTTAAGGACAATTTTCGAGTACGTGAGTTAGAGTGTACCCCACAAGTTTGGTACATTTGTGTTAATGTCACAACATGAACAGTTGGATATGCCATTCTCTATCATGCAAATTTGCTGTTTACAAGGTATAGGGTGGGTTATGGCATTGTCTCTTTGCAGGCTAAAGAGGCCAAACATTCTGGAGTGAGGGAAGATTTGACCTTAACTAACCGGTCAAATGTAAGCACCACCACTGGTAAATGGTGGCAAGTAATGCGAAGTAATTATGTTGGCTCATTTGACCTCTCAGAACATCAACCAATGCTCTCTTCTTATACCTCACACTACCAATGACGTTCACCACCACCCTGTTACCAACCAAATGTTTGCAATTGTGGTGGAAATAAAGAAAATGATTTGCTCAGTTGTCAAGTTTGTTTGTCTAGTATTGATCTGGTGACTTGTGTAAGCAGCAGAGGCGCGACAGAATCAGTGTTGTGTGCACTAAAACCCATTGTCTGTAAACAGTGCAATACTTGCTTTGCTGATAGCTTATCACCGTGGTCTCATCTAAAGTTGTGCAATGCCACTGAGGGAGGAAGTGTAGCTATCAATCCAACTTTGATGACAGTACCTGGTTTAAAGGAAGCTTTACATAGTAGAGGATCAAGCACTGCAGGTAATAAGGAAATTCTAGTTAAGCACCTTCAAGGTGCATTGGCTTGGGAAGGATGGTTGAATTGTTTTTTAATCAACAGTTTAAATCTCCCAAAATTTTTGATGTGAAGTGTATTTTTCTTGGTCAAGTTGGTGCACAATAAGGCACACCTACTATGAAAATGATAACTAAGCTATCAACAAATTCTGTGTACCAGTAATGTGAGTATTATGCCTACTCAATAAGAAAAATATCTTAAAATTAGTGCAAAATTGTTTAAATTAGCTATGTTTGCTGGACAGGTTAAACCTGTCGGAATGCAAAAGTACTGTTGTTACTGATATCATTTGGCATGCACTGATAAATTAAAGAGAAAACTTTATAAACCCTTTGTTTTTTTTTCTTACTCACTTGTATTTTAGAGGCAGGGTTTCTACTCTAATGTATTTATGGAATTTTGTAAAAAAAAGGTTTGACCACTAAACCCTTTACATGCTAACAACAGTATGAATATTCTCCATACTGTTCTCAATACACTTTTCAAGGTGCTGACAAGGAGAATTTGTTTAACGATCAAGAGCTCCTTTAGTTAGTAACTATTCCTTCATTCTTGTGACTTTATGTTTAATTTGGGGTTAATATTGTAAGAAGAAATTAGATGCTGGTCACTGTTAGGGGTCAAAGGGTTAATAACTAATGACCCAGCATTTTGCTTATGTTGACACAATGCATTTGTTTGAGGAATGGATTTGTATTAAATAAAAGGTACAAAAGGTTGCAGCTTGATAGTTTTAGGAGCAGGATGAAGTATACATAGATAAATGAAATTTGTATTTAAAAGGAGTAATTCTCTATACTGATAGGATAATTTCATATTTGAATCAGACATCATCGTTAGTCAAATAATAAACAAGTTTAGGTAAAACCATACTTCTATTTATTTACTCCAGTGTATTTCTGTCCACAAGATTAAAGTTCAAATATATGTTTGTATTAAAAACATATTTTCTTCAGAACTTAGTTCAGATTACATTCAGGGTTGTTATTCTTTTGCTATATGAAGTTTCGTAACAAGGTCTTACCAGACATTAGCAGGTCTTGCTGTTACCTAAGTAACTGTCAAGCTAAATCGTGTTGAAACTCAGTAACTTTTGTAAATTTGGGTCCCTTGCAAATCCTTATCGGTCATAGCGCTGCACGTAAAATGTGGTTGTCTCCCTTAGTTGTTTTACTGAGTAGTTCATTCGAAGCGGCATAGTTTGCGTGACAACAGGTATTGACTTGTCGCTGTAACTTTGAAGCACGCGACCACCCTTAGAATTTTCTCGAAGTGCCGCTTCTTGAGAAAGTTCTCTCCCTTAAATCTCGCAGGAGACCACATTTTCTCTGCCGTGTCGAGCTTTTGGCAAGTGAGCGTGATTTCCTCACCATTCCTGGTTGTTTCCACGCTTCCCCCGAAGCCTTTTACTAAAATCCCAGACATGCCTAAAGATTTAAAATGGCATAAATAGAATGATGGGCGCCATGAGACCGGTCATTTTAGAGCGAGCGAGCTTCGCATTAATAGAGAACCCGATTTCTTAAGGAAGCCATCCACCAGGGGAGTCACAGGCTCCAGCTTGTTGCCCGTGAGTTCCTCTAACGCTGGATCAAGGTCTCATCCCGTAGTTGGGTTTATTTTCTGCAAAACGAACTCTCCTTAACCATTGTTTCTCCGCAGAAAACTTCATCTCTACGGAGCTGGTATTCCAAAACCGATCTCCTCTCTCTGTTTCGTCCTCTATGCCGAAGAGTCTTAAACATAGTTTGTTTGGTGTACTCGCGTTGTCATCATTTGCCGCCATTTTTGAATAGGCCTTTACTCCTTTTCCCTTTTCCTTTTCGTGCCAACTGCCGCTGAATATTTCTGCTCCAGCGCGCATCAGAGTTGAGGGAGGAATACCCCAGGCAACCGACCATCATTTGCTTGGGTGTTAGGAATTCATCTACAATGACAGATCTCCGGCTCGTATTCATGATTTCCATGCCCCATATCTCGAGCCACCTCTGCCGCATCTGCTTTGAATCCAGTGTGTTCTCCTATTTTAAATTTCTCTTCTAGGAAGGCCTTCTGCTCAGCACTAAAACGGGCAGCCTTTCTCGAAGATCGCAATGCCCAGCTCTGCTGTAACGCCTGAACACCGTTACTCTGCAATCTCAGAATGGGCAATATAGGGCTGTGCACTATACTGATTTTTGCACTATTACTGATGCTTTTCAATGTAAAACATCTTTGCCTTGTCGAGAAGCGAGTGCCTTTAATTTGATCTATAAATATGCACTTGCCATGCTTTATACGCCGCTACACGTTGCAGTGGTGCTGAAAAGTACTCACGCATCCTTCAACTCATAAAAAAAAGAAAATCGGCGTTTTTTTTGTCAACGGATGCATCTTCTCCTCTCCGTAAACGATGTCTTCTGTCTTTTCTTGAAGAGGAGACTGCTTTTTGTCAAACAAAATGATGTCTTAGAATTCTCCAGAAGAAAAGTAACTGTCGGGAAAGACTGGATCCCTCGCTGAACTCATCAGTTTGAACAAAAAAAAAAAAAAAAAGAGGATAAAAAGATGACTAACCTAGTGAAACGAGATACGGAATTTTGGGCGCCGTATTCCGTAAACCGAACCGAAGATTTATCACCGATAACCCTGTTACACTACAAGCGGCCCTCTCTTTTACTTAGTCCGTCAAACGTGACGAGATAAATAACCCGCCTGAGTAATTGAAAATTGGTAAAAGTGAGCAAGAATTACAAGGGAAGAATGCCAGTGTTTGTGGTAAAGACGCGTGCTATTGGAATTGTGGCCCAGGATTTGTGGTTCCGCATAACCCGATCAGCAAAAACGACAGAAGTTGACCTAAATTAGCTCTCCATCCAGAGTAGAAACGATTTTTCGCCCCCAAAACAGCCTGAGGTCTTCTCAATGCACCTCTGACTGCTTGACAATGAATTGCGTATTTTGACCTCTATGTCACTTGTTTGGGGTCCTAAAATTTTATTGGAGTTTTTTGTGAAGAAGAGGCCGTGCTCTTTCGCTGGATTAACTTGATATAACCCCATGCCATGTATTAAGGTGCGATTTTACCCTCTCAATTTTTCTATTTTTTTTGTCCGCCTAAATGAGTGGAATAACGAAAAAGAAAAATACAGATTACCCAAAAATTTAGTTCGCGACTGAATCAGACAAATAGTACTTCAGACTGTTCGTAAATACGTGTTATTTTCATTGAAAACATCGTTGGTCACATTTACCGTTTTGTTTATTTTTAAACGACTCTCAAATAATGGGTTTTCTGGACCTAGTGAAGCTGAGAGGAGAGCCAGCAACCCGACTTTCGTGCCGTTCGCGTAAAATAAAAATGCAATGAAACTCAAGGTATTTTGTCTAAAAATAGTTCATCCAGACCTATACTCTGGCAAAGTTTAGGGGTTTTCGATATTTTCATATTTCGCACTTACATATATTAACTTTAATTTGATCGCAAAAAAACCTCGGCCAAAGTCGCTCACAATGTAAAGTTTGTTTTAAACGATGCTAGTTTCGTATCCCATACTTATTTTGAACCATTCTTTCCATATTACTTTCTTTCTATCTATCTATATCCGAGGTTATAACCTCAAATTTCTAAAAAGAAAAAAAGCTCCTATCTGTTTAATGTTGTAAACCTTTTTTATCCACTAAATATTTCTATCAGAATTTAAAAACAATTTTCAACTAAAAGACTTGGAAAAAGGACAAACTGGAAACAACATACCAGCCCCCCCACTGCACTCTAATTCAAGCGCATCACTCAATCCTGTTTAACAGAAATATAAACAGCAGTAAATATTCAAATTCAAGTAAGGTTATAAGGAACCGGATGTTCCTATAAAGGTCTGAAAGAATCCGTGGGGGTTCGTGAGTTATCTAACACCGTCCTGAATTTTATGATAATGTGCAGAGAAAAGAGCTGTGGTGTTGGTATTTTGTTACTACACTGAGCTGAGGAAACGTGATTCAGAGATACTAGAATGTGGGGTCTGGATTTCGTAAGGACTAGTACATGGGATTTGTACCCCCTCCAAAGTATTGAACATTTTTTTTTTTTCAGATCAACAAAGTTTGTAAATTTCGCGTACACCGTGATAATGTTTCATAGACGCTTAGAGAGAAATTAAAGGAAGTAACACATTTTTGAATAGTCATTCACAGTTGTTGGACTGTAAGTTTAAGTGACTGGCTCATTTAAACTGAATTGTCACTATAGGTGTCACAAAAGTGTTTTTGGTGCAAAGAGGAATAAACAAAAGAAGAAGGTGAAACAAAGCCTTGAACACTGAACTACATAGAATATTCTTGACTTGAAAACGAGACTATTTAAGGAAAAGGTAAAGAGTCTTACGGTAAATTTGACCCTAGAATGATTCCTCAACAATTTCCCTTACAAATTTTTCTTTGATAATATATTTCTGCGAACGAATACAACGCATGTTTTAGAGGAAATTTCTTAGTCTACGTATTTAAAAAATGCCTCTAATGCGGGTTTATCAGACATTTTCTCGCGGAATTTGCTTCTACAAAATGTAGGTTTGTGAAACCAATGCTTTGAAAGGCTTTATCGAGCCACAGGAAACAAACAACGCAATCGAATCACAAAGTTGGAAAATAACATCAGAGTCAAAATTAGCATGATCGTGAAAGATTTCTTGAGAGCTCTGGTACAGCGGAAATCCCCTGAAAGGCTAGGCCACATGGCCTTTCAAATATGGGATCTGTTTTTTGTTGGGAGACAATTTTCAACGGGCGTAGAAAGAGGGTGAGTCCACAACGAAAAATAAAGGAGTCAGCGGTACGCCTAAGCATAAATATACTAGAAAGTGATACGTAACTTCCGATTCCGGTCTTAAGTATGTCATATTTTCACCAGTTGGCGGGAAAATCGTCTCACGTGGCATGCGAGGTTGATGCAAAGGCATGGCTCCCTCTGTCACAAAGGATCAAGGACAGCATAATGGAGAAAGAAATCAGATTCTTCCGTGAAAATTTTGACGCTGTTCGCTTTTCTGACGGTTACTGTTTCGCAGCATACAGTGGTGACGCCGAAAGTATAAATGATCTTGATAGGTATCTTTCCTTAAATTCAATTTCGTTCCTATAGCAAAGTAACTACTGCACTGCTTTGCAAAGTAGGCATTTATCTCATTAAGTTTTTGTCGATTTGTTTCGTGGCCTGAAGTGGTTTTTTATGTAATATTTTTTGTTAATGTTTTTTTTTTATTTCAGTCGCTGGAATACTGCAGTTTGTAAAATATACGAAGAGGACGATAATGAGGACTGGTTGGGTTGTGACCGATGTGGACAATTTTTTGAGGAGGCGATATGGAATAGCATGGTAATTACCAAAATAGGCAGGAAAGGAAAAAAAATATTGAATTAACAATACAGAATGTCTTGATTGCTTTATGAAATATTGCATTCAACTGCTTGTTACTGAGGATTTCCCGTCAGCCTTTAGGTTTGGTCATAATGTAAAATCTTAATTTTGTTCTGAGACGTCATCTTCTACGAGATTACCATCAAAGATTTCCTTTTTTTCTTTTTTTTTTTTGGGGGGGGGGAGGGGGTACTTTATATGGCAAGTGACCGTTCGCAGCAAAATTCTGCATCAAATAATTATTTTCAAATGGGCACTTAAACTCATTATTTCATATTTTTGTTTCACTGGAACTGGTATCTAAAGCTGATGGAACCCCCTTCCTCAAGAAAAAAATGCCAGTGATTTATAGATTTTATGTATCTTTTTCAAAGTTAGTTGTCATTTCAAGGAAAAAATTCAAACTTGACAGCGACAATAAAAAATGGAGATGTGAATCAACACGGCGTTCGTGCTTTTTCAAGTGGCATTTTCTTTACCTCTGAGAAATGAAGGAAAAAAAAAAGTAATTATTTCTGAAAGAACACGAGTTAGCTTGGCAATTTTTCGCAATAAGGTGCTTCTCAGTAATGGTAAGTTAAGAACCTAGCAACCAAAATTCGGAGAAAAACGGTTCTTGGGGCTCGTGTGGGAACATGAGTTGTAATTTTTTTTTAAAGAGCATTTGAAAATGCTCTTTGAAAAAAAGAGCGCATTTCACGTACACCTCACCCCCTCCACCCTCCCCCCCCCCCCCCAATTTTCTGTGGTAAATGCTTTAGTTTGTAGCTAATAAATTGTTGCCCTGATCTGCTGGTATTTTCACAAATTAAATGCGATATGCATTAGACGCGTTCCTTGCACAAATATGAAAGGGTTTAGACTTACAGGCGTCTCAGAAGGGTATTGTTACTGAAAATGCCTGATGGTAATTTCTTCAACTGGTTGTTGTTCAACTCCCTACCAAAAAGAAGTAAATGTAGTGTCAATTGCATGATATTCGACAAGAAAGTTCAGGGAAAAAAGTATACGTGAAAAATTGTATTTTTTTTTTTTTTTACGCACTGGTATGAGGGGCTTAAATATGCTCGTTACTAAACTAAAATGTTGTCCAAGAGCTCATGTTTTCTTTTTGGTTTGACATCTAAATTCCCTAAAAAGGACAACAAGCTATTTAATTGAGTCACGGAGGTTTTTTCAGTTTCTTTTTTCTTTTGTATTCTTTGCTTTTAATTTTTTTGTTTGCAATTAATTTTTTTTAATGCTTTTTCTCCCTCCTTCCATCACTCATTATGACATTGCACACTGTTATGTACTTCCGTTTTCGTAATAAGCCGGGAAACACTGACTAGAGGATGTAGTGTGGGTAAATTAACAAGAAAGGTGTGGAGCGGGAAATTTTGGAGTGATCACATAAAATGTCTTAATAAATTGTTTAAGATTACAGAAAGCCTGTTCATCTGTGAAGGCGGATATTCACATGCTATGTTCAGGCCTATATCGCAAGGTATGGACAGGAAATACAATCTGTATCACATCCTGCTTGAAACAACTGGTCGAAGGTTGTATAAGGCAAACATTCCATATTTTTAGTAAGTTGCATTCTTTGTGGTTTTGCTCCCTCTAGGGGAGGATGAGTTGGATTATTCGTTCATATAGCTGCCCACAGCGGAGTAAAGCGAAAGTTTGTGTTAGATAAGGCTACCTCCATACGCTATTCTATCCTATTTTTTTTTTCACTATTCGTTTTATACAACTTTCTTCATATTTATACCTGAGGTTAAATAACCCCAAAATCTCAACAAAGTTATTTCTTGTTCAATGCTGTACACCTTCTATACGCGTTAAATATTGCTACACACACAAAAGAATTAAGTCCCTTTGGGCGAAAGGTTATGAAAACAACAAGCATACGACATATTAAAAGAAACAACAACAAGGAAACAAGGAAAACCGCCTCATTTCACCGTAACTGAGACGTTCAAAGAGAGAATGTAAATCAGAACCTTTTCCTTTCCGAATTAAGGCGATTTGTACTTGTCTTAGCTGTACTTAAAGTATGGTAATTGTTTTTCATGAAATGAAGCTACATCACTCTGCAGTTTTTAGGATGCCCGTCTTTTTCCACTGTCGATCTAGTCAAAGTCGCTTTTGACCCATCCAAAGTATTTTTGTTGTTGTTTTGTTTGTTTGTTTGTTTGTTTTTGAAGTCGCGCAGGCTTGTTAACGTGAATTTATCTCGAGCCAAGCTTGAAACTCCTCTGGCGACTTTTGGAGTCTTAGCACTTTTCCATCTCATTTAAACACCAGCTCGTTCGAGCTACCGTTGTCACTTAAGAAACTCCCTTTGCGACTTTTACATCACAACTTGAAATTAAAAAAAAAAAGAAAAACTTTGGCGTTCTGGCAGCGCTAGCCAAACAATGTATTTTTTTTTCAACTGCTTGAGCTTTAAAGTTAAAAAATGCTCGCGTCATTTTCGAGAGTTTCACACAGACCACGTCTTTTCGAAAATCACGCTTTCTCCCGATGGTGTTGTGCGAACCTGACAGAAAACTCTTCTTGCGGATATCCCTCTATTCAAAAAGACAACCAAACAGTGGCCTAGATATCGAGGGTTTTTATTTTCCCTACGCTACGACGTAGAAAGTCTAACAATAAGGTTTAAAGTACCCCTGCCGAATAGGGTCCTTTTTTTTATTTTCGGGTGGTAATTTGCCATTCCTTGGCTTAGATTATGCACGTGCATGTCCTTAGACACTATTTTGTTCTTCCAAGCTCGACTCCGGCCAGAAGGATAATAATGTCAGTGGTCTAGCAACCGAACACATTTCCGTTC
>NC_142520.1:18577200-18632200 GCF_964205215.1 Stylophora pistillata
AGAATGCGCTATCTCTCTATGACATTCTAGTCTTCTTTGATAAGGACGAATAAACCGCAGGTCTCGTCTCCTGCATCTATTAATTAGTTAATTTGGTTAGGCAGGGGACGTTAAAGAACCCACTCACGAGATTACTGTGATGTGGTCCGGCCTCAGTGTTTACAGGGAATTGTGGGGGACGGGCATCTTTCCTTTGATTGTTTGTAAACTGCTGATGCAGTCCCGCGAAAGTCCCCCGAAAAGTGTTGTGATGCGCATTTGATCATATCCACATGTTAATTAGCGCAATATAAATATGAAATTATTATTACTATTATTATTATTATTATTATTATTATTATTAGTTTCAATGTCGATTTATTAGATATCATCATCATTATTTGTTATTATTAGGGCCATTGTAATTTAGGGCGTTTTGTATCTATTTTAAATCTCTTTCGTGCGTGGTAAATCATTTTTTCATGAAATGAGGCTAGCTCACTCTGAAGCTTTAAGGATGTCCGTCTCGTTTCAATGTTGATCGAGTCAAGACTTAAGTTGGTTCGAGAGATAATTGTACTTGCTAACCAGCGCTGGCTGGTAAGCGCAATTATCTCTGGAACCAACCATGATACTCCTTCGGCGACTTTTAATTCTAAAAACTTTTCAACATGATCCATCTTTTAAAACTTAAGCTGGTTCGAGCTACGGTGGTTTAAGCCAGGCAAGTAACTCCCTTTGCTACTTTTAAACCATCGTTTAAAATAGAAAATTTTGGCGTTCTTGTAGCACGAGCTAAACGATTAGTTTTTTCTTGAACTTCACAAACATTCCAAATTCAAAAACACTCGCCTTACTTTCGAGAATTTCTCACCTTCTGCGTCTTTTTGAAAATCATGCTTTTTCGCGGTGTTGCTGTGCAAGCCCAACAGAAAACTCTTTTGCGGTACCATCGGCATTGAATTTCAGGACTTTTGCACCATTGAAGGTCGGGCCAAAAGCGTTTTTTAAGTGACTTCTTGGGTTTTTTTTTTTTAATCAATTTTCTCTGCGCTACCAACCATAAAACTTCTCTTATGACTTTATCGAGCTCAAACGTTTGTTGACTTTGTCCGAGTCTTGTAAAAATCCCGATATCCCAAAAACAACCGAACCTTGGCCTGGATACTGATCATGAGAGCTGTCACTTTACTTCGCGCTAAGCCGTGGAGAGTTTGACAAGTCAGGGTTAAAGTGTTTCTCGATGACGTCAAATACTATCCAGCTAATTTAATGTCCCGTATGAGATCTTTTCATTCGGGTGGTATGTTGCCATTCTTCATACCAATTTAAATGACTTTGGAAATAGAAAATTCAACTGACAAGACAGAAGAGTATTTTGTTGTTGTTACAGAACAACTACTGGACAAACAAATTGGTTTCTTTATATCATTAAACCTCTACGCAGTTCACGTCTCTGACGATAATGTAGTTTTTGGAAGCGTTGGGCGCAGTATGAATATAATAATAGCAATAATTTGAGAGTAATAAAATCAATGACCTTCATTAGGCTCAAAGTATGCACGCATATTTGTTATAGGACAATATATTTTCTTGTAAGCTCAAAGCATACTTCTCCAGGCAGAATTATGATAAAGTCCACAATCTAACACCCCCAAAAATATTTAATTATGTTCCAAT
The DNA here is from genome assembly GCF_964205215.1 of Stylophora pistillata. Taxonomy (NCBI): domain Eukaryota; kingdom Metazoa; phylum Cnidaria; class Anthozoa; order Scleractinia; family Pocilloporidae; genus Stylophora; species Stylophora pistillata. The sequence goes on from NC_142520.1 coordinate 18,578,860, forward strand.
TTATGGTTTGTGTTTCATCATCAAACTCCATTCTTCAATGTTAGGAAGAATAGTCGTTCCTTTTTGACTCGTAGAAATCTTAGGTTGATGTTGTTCATGAATATCTCTTGTGGCAAGTCTTTCAACTGGTTGTTGAATCACAATGCGTCATTTTAAAAGGGTTAAAATCTTAAACTGTTTTGTCTTTGGTATTGTGGCCAACGCGCTTACAACTTTAACACATTTTATGCCAACAACGAGAAAAAAGGTACTAGGCTCAGGTCCCGCAGCGTCTTATTTCGCAAACAAGGAGTGTCCTCTTTAGCGCGTGATACGAGTTGACGGACAGTTGACTACTTTTAGGCGTAATCAGTTTATTTTAATTATGAGAGGAGTAACAATTGAAAGATTTATGAATTAAAATCGGAGACGGCAAATACCATTCAGTTAAATCTTTATCATTTTAAAAAAGCTAGGGGTAGCATGATTAGACCTTAAGGTCTGCCGCCTTGTGGAAATCTGCGGGAAAACAGAAAATAACTTTATATCAAGGCAGCAGCAGCTCGATATGGAAGTACCCTTCTTGCTTGACTGTCATGGTTAAAAGGAGCGGATAAAGGTGTTTCATAACAATGAAAATAAATCTTTAGCTTCCAAAAAGTTATATATATATATACATTTAGCATCTCCGTTAAGCGCGGTGAACAGAAAGAAAAAAAAAAAGAAGTGACCATTACCCGTAAGAAAGGTCAAATGGTAGCCGCAAAAGCTATCTCCCCGTTAAGACCTTCTGAGGTAAACCTAGCAACAGTTATTCAGTTTTACTCATATTTCGTTTTAGTCTGTTAAAACAGTAAGCCATTGGTCAACCTATTTCTAATGTTCAGATGAAAGGATTTCAAGGTGGTAATGAGTTTTTCGTAATCATCTTATTGAAGATGATCGTTTTTTTTCTGACGCGAGATAACATTATTTTTTAAAGTGCATAACTGTATGTAGATAGGAATTCAAAATAGCATCCACTGCAAGAGGAGTGTTCGTGGAGGTCACCATTGCATCAGATACACTTCTACTTTGGTTTTACATTCTGCTTTTCGAAAATGATTAAGGATACAACTGTGACCTTCTAGAGCGAACCGCATCGCAGTGAGCTATACCTCTAGTACCCGAAGTTAATATTTGCATCACATGCACAAAGGATATATTTAGAGCTTCGAACAAAGTCCTCTTGTCCCTTTTAGCTACAGAGAATATTCGATAAAGGATTCAGTTTATGGGAAATATCAATTTTTTCTGATCTTTTCTGTCACCCATGAAATTCAGGTTATTAATGAGCGGTGGTAACTTACAGGCCCGTGAGCTTGGTATTGCCACTGAAAATGCCTTGTGGTGGGCTCTTTAGCTTGTTTTGGCTCAAGTATCTAGCATAAAAAAATCGTGGCATTTTATAGTTTTGAAAAAAAATTTAATGAGAAGATAAAACGGGATAGAAATTAGTTTTTGAGCAAGTCCTACTTCTTACAAAAGAATAGATATAACGAAGAATTGTATCGACATTGATAAATCTTTCTCCGAAGAGTGACGGAAGAGAGGAAACGTCTGCGAAACCCGGACACAAATCATGTTCTGTAACGTCAGTCTAATCTATACAAAATTATGTACTACATAGTTTCGCATAAATTAGTGATTAGTAATTTGATAACATTTTTTGCGAAGTGGCACGTGCTGGAGGGAAAGGTAATCCAGGTAATCAACAACACTGAAGTGAAGTGATTTTCCATTATTTTCGGGTGAATTTGCAATTCAGTCCCGCGTTCAAATCCATACTTTGCTTTAAGGATATAGAAAAAAAATATGAGTGATTTTGGTATAGAGTACGAAAAGAACAATGTTCGTATGGCTTCGCGCTTACGAAAAACGATTTCGAAGTTCACGCAGTCTCTGCTTACATTTATGGTTAGTGTCACGGTTGTTGAAAACGCTGGATCATTTGCCGCAGAATCTCTTTAAGAGCAAGTGTTAAGAAGGAAGGACTCGTGTTTCAGTCTAAAGGATGGCTGCAAGTAACAACTAGCTTTATTAGGTTTGCATTGCTGTTCGCAAAGAGACCGACAGTCGAAGGCAAATAATTCTCTTGACCCAGGTCTATTGAGATAGTACAACTGGTCTTCCATGAGAGCTTTAACGGGTGGTGCAAGAAATATGGTGAATCGTTTTTTCCAGAAAAGAGAGGCGATCGGTTACTGGCGCGGCCTGATATATTGAAGATTTTCCGTAGCTAGAAGGTGACAAAACGGAGACATCGTTACCTTCGAAAAAAATATATATGGCTTTCTGCTTTCTTCTTGAAAGTTCTCTTTCCCGAAAGTCGCTCAAACTTTTCTTAAAAACCTCGTCGTCGATCGCTATTGTCAGTAAAGTTGATCACGAAGGCTTTCTGTTTACAATATCATTCCTCAGTATGAAAGAAAACTACCAACTCTAGCCAATTAGAATTTACGAAAGTACTGAACGATCAGGTTAACCAATAACAAAATAATCATACACTTTCTTTCAAAAGAGTGACATCACGGAACACGATTTGTGTCAGGTTTTCGTAGGAGGGGGAGGGAGGGTACGGCTACACGTGGGCTCTTCTTTGACACCCACAACTACTTAATTTGATGCCTTCTTGAGGTTAGACTCCTGGTTAAAGATCAGTTTGGAAATGATAACTTTCAGAAATAAATAGTCTCAGCGTGTGTAACTCTTGAAAAAAAAATTGACTTGTTTAAACCTTAACCTCTAGTTTATTGAGCTGAAATATGTCTATAGGAAACTTGTACAGCTGATAGTGTACTCAACACCGCCTCAAGAAATGTTTCAACCGTGTTTAACACGTACGGGTTATAATGCTGATGAAGTATGCTTTTAAGAATCAATGGATTAAAGAAAAGCGTCTTAGAACAATCCCAATTGATTACTTCTCCTGGATTTGTCCAACGGAAAGTCCTTTAGTTGGTTGTCACTCAAGTCCTAACTCAGATTTTGTCACATATGTGTTCAATAGGCATATGTTGTAATGCGAAGCTGTTCACAATCGATGAGATATGGAAAGTAATCTCAGCTTACAGCCATTGCAGGTGAATTTTGTTCTTGAAAATGTCTGATGACAAGTCGTTCAACTGGTTGTTACTCAAGTCCCTAATAATAAATCATTACAACTGTTACAATGAAATATATGAAGTTCATATATTTTGAACTGCGGTATTAGATACGTATGATGCACGATCCTCGCAGTAGAAAGCGCTATTTAGGCAATAGCGAAAATCAGACCTGAAAAAAAAATCAGGCCTGTACGGGATTCGAACCACTGACCTCTGCGATACTAGTGCAGCGCTCTACCAATTGAGCTAACAAGCCAACTGAGAGCAGGCCGTTGAATTGATTCGTAATAAACCCGTGAAAGTGATAAATCAGGTCAGTGGTTCGAATCCCGTACAGGCCTGATTTTTTTCAGGTCTGATTTTCGCTATTGCCTAAATAGCGCTATCTACTGCGAGGATCGTGCATCATACATTACAACTGTGTTGAATAAGCACGGTTTTCAAAGCTAATGAAATATATGTTATTTATTTATTATTCAGCATATCATTTTTAGTCCGCTCTGTTACCACATCGTTGCGCCTAGTAAAGTATACAGAACATAAGATTTGTTTAAAATCAGCTTACAGCTGCCACAGCTGAATATTATTTCTTCAAACATCTGGTTGCAAGTAGTTCAGCTGGTTGTTACTCAAGTCTTTGTTACGAAATCATGGTTTTCAAAGCTGATTACTTTTACTGTTATTTGTTATTCAAGATATCATTGCCATTATCTGTTACAATATCATTGCACTTAACAGTATACACAATATAGATCTGTTTATTCTTAGCTCGCAGCCAACCAAGGTGAGTATTATTCCTGAAAATGTCTTGTGACAAGTCGTTTAGCTGATTGTCACTCAAGTCCATCTTAAGAGATTATTACAACTGTGTTTAATAAGTACAGTTTTCAAAACTAATGATAATATACTCTTTTTTGTTATCCATTGAACAATTCATTATCAGTCCCTATTACGATGCAGTTACAATTATGTGAAACAGATATATTTAAACTGATCTCAGGGCTGCAGCCAGGCTTCAGGACAAGACAGAGAAAGTTTCGAGCGCCGAAGGCGCGAGCCGCCAGAGGGGTCTGGGGGGCATGCCGCCCAGAAAACTTTGAAATATAGAGGTTTAGAAATGCTCTTTTAAGGATTTTCCTTGGCATTTTTCTTCAGAAAAGTCAATCTTTAAGAAAAAAATTAAAATAGGCCAAAATTAAGACGAGGCAATTACCTCGTCTCGCCTCATGCTAGCTACGGCCCTGGATCTAGAAATAGTTACAACTCAGTTAAATGAAGAATGACACTCACTTGCTCCATAATCTACACTTTACTCTACAACTAACAAGGCACCTAAACATTCCATATCTCTCATTTATACTCACAAGTTTGCTGTGGCGAGTGGAGTTTTCCATGGAAAGGACATCAATTCTTTCCCTTTACAGTTCACCCGCAGCAGATTGTTGTTCGTTCCCTTTAAAATATTGCACTCACAAGGGCCTGGGCACTCTGGATTTTAGACATAAAGGACCGTTCAACAAAGTTGATGGCTTAAGAAAGCGTGATTAACATAATCACAGAGTTTGCATTGCAATGGAAAAGAAATTAATTTAAAATCGAGGAAAACTTGCTCTTAGACAAAAGGGAGATAGTCTACAAAGAAAGACAAACACTACGAAAATGCTGGCCTAAAAATTAAACAACCAAAACAGTGGATGGTTCATGATGGAGAAGAACGAGAGAAGATATCGAAATCCCTTAAACGTGAAGTATTCGCTTCATAATAGGTATGGGTTAATCATATAGGTACGGATTAATCATATGGGAAAAACAGATAGGCGTATAAGTAAGGGAATTTTCTTTGTCTTTACTCGGTTTTCCTTTCCTCCTCGTTCGAGAAAACAACCTCTTAATTAATTAGACTTTAGGGTAGACAGACTTCAAAACAGCATTCTCCTCAAAGTATATGGCAATACAGAGACGTTCTTAAGAGGCAAAAGAACATCGAATAACTATGATAACCAGGTCTCAGGCTCAGCTCGTGAGATGTGGATGCGATAAAATCAGTGCCTTTAAATTAATCATCTGATCCCAACTGAAGGGAGGCAGGCCAGTTGGCGATATAATGCCATAATAAACTAAGGGGCAACCAAGAGCAGATTTAATCAAAGAAAGTATGATCCTATCTAATAACTAATTAACATAATGTCATTTACAAGTTCCTGATTTATCGTAGTCTGGAGGACCAGGGTAGCTTGAGGCCGAGAGCGACTACATCACTAGAAACGACCCGGGGAGGAGAGATAATTAGAAATTTAACACGATGCTAAGAAATTAAACAAGATGTTAAGCAATTAATTAAACAATACAGGCTAAGGTAATACAATCAATGGTTTATATCATACTGATGTAAGAAAAATGCTTACTTTCACTGGTGAGGCTGATTTCTCTCCTTGATATCTTTTCATTTCTTCGTATCTCGCAGCTGTAATTCGCATTACTTTCTGCAGCTACAAGAAACTGATATCTTACACTGGTACTATTTTGTACGACGACACCATTTTTCTTCCATACAACGTATGGAGCCGGTGCACCTTCCACCGGGCACCACAAGGTGGAAGTTCTGTTCAAAAATACAGCCTGTGTCTTGAGTACTTCTTTCATGGTTGGTGTGACTGCATAAGGTAATTGATAAAAGAAAATATCTTAGGGAAAGTAACTGTTAGATTAATCTGTACCGTACAGAATGAGCAAATTGTAGGCATGATACGTAAATTCAAAACATCATGCGTACAATTTTGAAAATCTCATTGCAATTTGAGAACAATTCATTATTTTTTTTTAATTTTTTTTTTAATTTTTTTGACGGCAGTCACGAAGAACTTTTCTCGTTCTCTTCCTCTGTCTATTACTCCATGTCTATCTATGGCTGTTAGTCTGTATATTTTGATTTAACAAATAGAAAACCCCTGACTGTGCTATGCTCCACGCAAGAAGAGGCTAGAGCACTAAAGCGGTGTAGGGAGAAACACGAGACATAATAAGCTAAGGGTTAAAATTTTGGCAATTTTATTATGCTAATGCTTAATTTTTTACGGTTAGCTTCTCTTTTTATGACTTACGGTTAAAATATGTCAATTTTTATACCTAACGGCTGATTTTTTTTGCCGATTTACGGCTAACAGTTAACCTCATCGAGACCCACAAAAACTGGAACTTGGGAAAAGCAGTTAAACGTGATTTTGTCCAAGTGGGGCGGGAACCGATCTTCAAAAGTTAAATTCCCGGGGGGAGGCCGTCTCGATGCTTTTCCATTTAATTAATCGGCACATTATTTTTTTATTCTAGCGCAATAGTTTCAGTATCCCTCCGTCTAACGATGTCATCTTTAGTCACCGAAAAAACTGTGCCACAGTGTCTTCATTCACTCACAACTGAGTCTACTAATTTTCCATCAAAAATAGTTATCATATGGGTTTTCAAGGAGTTGGGGGGAGGTCCTCCTACAGTTGTACAATGGATTTCAAAGTTTTTCAAACACGGTCGGCAGTCGATCGAATTGAGGCGTTAGTCGGAAACAACCTATTACGGCTTCTCCTTTTAGTTGACAGCAATGAGAACGCGGAGGTGTGGACTTCTCATTTTCGATTTAACTTCGAAACTTGACTTTTCACTCATGTGCTAATAGCCTGCTGACTACTCTGTCGTCACAAAATTTGATTTTATACTTAAGAGACAGATATTAGAATAGAATCAGACACTATGCTTACTACAAATACAGTATCAGTCTGATGGAGAATTCGGCGAGCAGTCCAATGTTGCCTCGCCGATCTAGCGCGTAGCGGGGGTGATTTCTCGCCGACCGCAAATGATATATCGCCCAGTGTAAACGAGATATCGTTAGGCGGCAGCATCTCGTTGAATGTAAACGAAGTATCAGGGAGGCGAAAACGATATATCACTGAACTGGAGAGATATATCTCGCCCCATGTAAGGTAATCCAAGAGAGTCTTGGATTCCGGATTCCACACTGTGGATTCCAGATTCCCTGTCTGTGGATTCCGGATTCCCTGTCTGTGGATTCCGGATTCCCTGTCTGTGGATTCCGGATTCCACACTTGTGGATTTCGGATTCCATAAGTGGCTGGATTCCAGATTTCCAAATTCTATTTTCCCTTTGTACTTGGTTTTCACAAAAACAGCTTTTTCTTTTTTTTTTTTTACCGGAAGTGTACATTGTCTTATATAAAATGTAAATATCAAATATAAATATTTTCCTAACCCGACAGGATTGTGAATATATGAGCGGTTTCTGAAGTCAATTGAGTCAACATCGTTGTGGAAATACTAACATGGAAGGGCTATTCTAATTTTAATAATAACAACAGCGTCAACAAGAAAAAAGAGGTAAAGTACACATTGCCAAAATCAGTGCTTTTCATGTTCAAACATAATTCGTCTCCGAATTGTTTAATTGCCTCACAGAAATGTTACACTTCAGTTACAGCTTAGCAACATATAGCGTGAAGATAGTCCAATTACTATAATACCAGCTACGCACGCAACAGAAAACATTTATCTTGGAATAAACCGTGTCGTTCTCCGTCCTGATAAACTAACTCCCGGCAGTCTTATCGGGAGGGATACTTCTCCCTCATCCTGCAGTTTCATTCTCATTGTCATCAACATCGCCATAGTCTCCACTAGCAATTCTACTGCCTGTTATCCTCCTCTGTTGTTAAAATGATGTCTGATCTATCTGAAGAAAAGTCGAGTACTTGGGTTAGAATGCACTCGGGGGAATTCCCACTACAGACATCACCGGAGGTGTATGTTAGTAAATCACTTGTCTGGTTTAGGCACTTTAGGAATAATCTTTGCTGCACAACATTTCTACCATTCACTTCTATTTGTACATCCTCCAGAAGACCTGCTAGCCAGAAAGGTGAGATCTCTCTTCACGGCTGTGTCTTACTGCCAATTTAAAAAAGTCGATCCACCAGCTTGCATTACTTTTCTTCAGGAAAGACCACCAAGCCTCTATCCTCTGATTGCTAACTGACTTTCCGTACATAAAACTTTTATCACCTGAAAATGCATCTTCGCACCCTGACCTCAAAAACCGTTGTATTCCCGCGACATATACATTTTCTGTTCCTGCATCTGCACGCACTATCCTCGGGACTCCACCAATTTGACGAATATAGTCTGTAAAATAATTAGCATTTATTTTTGGGTTGTTGTTTGTACGACCAACTTCTAACCAAAGAATACGTCGGCTGTAACCATCGATAGCCCCATGTATGCAAAACCCAAATGGTTTGAGCTTGTCGTAACCATCCATATGCCAAATGTAGTTAGGTCCTTTACCGCGGTATTCTCTCCTTCGTAATTGCTTTGATGATCGTGAGTGTACGCAAGCAGGATCCAATTCTTTAATTATAACTCGTACGGTCTCCTGGACAACAAAACCATAGTCAATTCGTAATCGCTGGTGCATTTGGCGATAACCAATACTATTCCCACTTCCTTCGAGTTCAGTTTCAATCGCATTTAAAATTTCCTTGATGTCACTATGGTGTTTTCTTCTACGAAGACCCTGACGTCTAAGCACTCGTTTCAGCTGGCGCAAGCTTATTTCAATTCCATGAAAACACAAAAGAAAAGCGAGAATCTCTGAGTAAGCCAGATCGAGAGAAAAGTAGTGATTGATGATATCGTTCCTCTGGAAAGTATTAGGCAAGCCATTGCCAACGTAAGGCGGTAATACAGCGCTAGATAAATGTATTATTCTAAAAAGTAAAAGTCCTTTTAAAGAATGCCCTAACAACGCCATCTTACCTTACTGTGTTGATTGCGTGACTAATATCACGCACACGTGGAGTGCGAAATATCGCGCGATAAAATTGAATTTATCGCGCGATAATTTCCATTTATTGCGGAATAATTTCCATTCATCGCGTGATAATTTGCATTTATCGCGCGATAAATGATAAATTACTACGCAATAATAAATATTATCGCGAGATAACAAGAATTGTTGCGCGATAATAATAAAAATTATCGCGCGATAATTAACAATTATTCCACGAGCGCGCGTTGGATATGAGATGATAGATAGCCAACGATGCGCGTAGCGCCGAGTTGGCTATAATCATCTCATATCCAACAAGCGCGAGTAGAATAATTGTTTTATTAAAAACTCCCCCAAGAAATTATTAATTTGTAAGAAAAGACCGGATTTTTTAGCTCCCTTTTGATTTCAAGCTGACGCGTACGCTTGCCATATTTGTAGATTATGATATATTGGCTCATATACCATAATGGCTAAGCCAATAAAAAGTCTTGAATTGCATTATCCAATGATCCAGTTTTTAATAATAAATATTATCGCGCGATAATAAAAATTATCGCGCGATAATTTCCATTTATCGCACGATACATTATAATTTATCGCGCGATAATCTCCATTTATCGCGCGATAATCTATGATTGATCGCGCGTTAAAAAAAAAAAGTCATGTCCCCTATGGGCCACTGTACCTATGGGCCACCGTACGAGATGTCTCATTTCGACCTATTGAATCTGGACTGAATGAAAAAGAGACCACGTCGACACCGCGGGCAACATGTGATTCTTTGAGTGATACTAATGACATTTTCCTGAAAGAAGCCAGTAACTGCAACCACCGCGACTATTGACACTACTATTTGCTCCTACGAAGGGCTAACGCTCGAAACGTCAGCTTTTGTAATCGTTGCGGTGACCAATTTACCATTTGAAATGACTTTGTTGATATATCCAAATTATATTGACTCTACGTCCAAGAGTAAGGATACTTTATGTTATTACTCTTTGAATTTACCTAAAATCCAAAAATTAGTTCCAATTGCGCCCAAGCAGGAAAAGAATCTAAACCTCCGACTACAAAAGCGCAACGGGAAAAAAAGTCGAAAAGCCCGGTCGAAAGGGTGTCTGATAAAGACCGATAAGAGGCCCTGGAACCATCACAACAGACTGGATTACAGCAACCTGGATTGTGGATTACAATGATGGTTGGATTCCGGATTCCATTCGCTGGATTCTGGATTCCAAAGCCATGGATTCCGGATTCCACAGACCATAATTACCTGGATTCCGAATCCCGGATTACCTTACGTGGGGCGATATATCGCTGAGCTCAAACGATATATCACTCAGGGAAACGATGATTCACGAGGAGCTGAACGATTTCTCACCGATGTTAAAATAATACCATACGATAAAACGCCTATGTATCGTTTGAAACACTCTTCCAAGAAACATATTCTATACTATCTAATCAGCAAGTTAATCAAAAGTGTTATTTTCTTGGCCGAAAACAATAAAACGTGTTTTTGCGACTGAAATAGTTTCTGTCTTGCGTGACAAACGCTTGAGTATGTTATATCTGGAGTAGTATCAGACTGCTTCCCGTCTTCGAAGTCTTCGAAGTCTTCGACGTCTTCGACAAAGATTATTCTACCTATTGGTATAAATGATTGAGTTGTCGTCTTTCAAGTCCACAACTAAAATCTATTTAACCCTAAAACTTTCTTAAAATTTAAGTGAGTTCGGTTACATGCAAAGAAAAAAAGACACCCCTGCTGGCCTTAGTGTAATTGTGAACAGTTACGCCATGGGAAATGGACGAGAATTAGAAACGAAAGCACGGAATGTAGCTTTCGCCTTTAATCCATGTGTTGCGTTACAAGATAACGTACAAAGAAATGCGTAGCGTTACAAGATAACGTACAAAAGAAAGAGAAATCGCAATAACGATCGCAATACAATCACGATCACAATTCACGTTAAAGAAGTGTTTTGCAGACCAAAACAACTACGCTAAGATAAAACTTTTCCCAAGAAATTTCAAAGCATGTGCAATCCCACCAGAGATTATCACGTGACACGAACGTAACGTAAAACCGGAAATATAATCAAAACGGAAATGAAACGGTAGTCAAACGGATAAAAACCAATATGCCGTCGTTAGCTATGTGAGCTTAGCCTACTGTTTTAATTGCCTAATCACGCACCGCGCTAACCGCTAAAATGTGCTTAGACATGATTCTGGATTTAACCACGGGGTACCCAATGAGAGTATGTCGTAACGTAAATAACGATGTTACGATTTTCACAAGGTTCAGGCTGGCTTTTCCGTACGGAAATGAAAAGCAGTAAACTGATTTTACACCTCCTGAAACAAAATAATTTCCACTTATTATGACCCGAGCATGCATTGATTCCAAGTGATGCCGCATAGGGAAAACGATTTTTGAAAGTCTGCTGGAATATATTGGTGAAATATTGAAATATTGGTGATTTTAGAAAGCGTTCCATGAGCTCCAAATTAAATGAAATGGTCCCGTTTAAGACTTGAGTAACACTTCAATCCTTCCTATACAAAAGTATCAAACTGGTACGAGCTTGCTTTCTTTAATTTACGTTTATTATGAACAAAGCTAATTTTCCTATATTCGAGGCACTGATTTCCGCCATTTTACGGCTACCGACGCCCTTTTCAGTTTTCGTGAATAATCTAGAAAGAAGCAAGTCTAAATTTGTAACCTCACTTTAAGGTATCTCTGCGAAAAATATCAAGGTTTTTAATTTTCGACTGCGTGCAACACTTTTCGATTTTCACTCGGTCAACTCAAAAATTCGCTCTTAAGCTGTCAAAATGTCAAACCATCAAAGTTCACAATATTCAATGGTTCACAACCTGAAATAGTTGGGCAAGTCTATGGGTGAACGGCAGCCGAATTCACAGGAACATGAAGATTGCTCGGGGTGACAGCGCCATAAAACTCAGCTACTGAGACTGATGTGGCCTTCCACTCATACATGTAGCAGCAAAAACGATATTAGAGCAGGCTCTTAGTGCAGTTCACTCGCAGGCCGGGCGACGTAATTTCTGAGGCTTGCTACACTGCGATCATCAGAGACTGCCGTGATGACCTAGATGCGATCAACCCCAGCATGATCGCAGTTGCTCTGACACCGACATGATTTGCATGAATTTTAACATCTTTGCCAGTCTGTTTATGTTTTGCATCACTCCAGTTTTGTTCTGTTTTGTTTTTCTAACACGAAACTATGTATGTAATATGGGTGTTAGCTGTGTTTCATTTTTATTACCGTACATCAGCCGCTTACGATCGAACTGAGTTTGAAAACCTTTAAAACTCAGACTGTCCATTTCGTTTTCTCTTTAAGGGTTTTCGTCTCTGCTCACTTCATAGGAATGCAAATTACGGCGCTTGGCATGTTTACAACATTTTTTTGGCTTTTCTGTCGCTACTTGCCGGTTCGCTTATTCCGAGATTTCACTTTCATTAATGGAATAAAAACAAGATATAGTAAAAATTGGCAGATGGCGAGACAGCTTTTGCTCTGCTCTGTGTTTTAATCACAGAAAGAGCACGCTTTTTCAACCAACGAGAGCGTGTGTTCCATCTGAACTTAATCATAATTATAAAGCTACTGGATAAGCTAATAAATACTGCAACATGCTGCTGGGCCCTCGTTGCATTTCCTAAATATAATTTGATCTATATCGTGACGTTCCAGTTGAATTTAAAGCTTTTAACCGTGTGCCTTATACAGAAAATTGCAAAAGAACATCATACCTTTTTGATTGAAGGATCTTTCCCTGTAGTATGCTCTAAAAGAATACACCCAAGAAGGAAAAAATCTTAACCACATGTATCGTCCACTGGATCGCACTACAATGGTTTTGTGATCTCCACAGAGCACACCAAGAACACTGGCCGACTGACTAATGCCATCACGGATCTCAAGATAATAACCCTGAATACAAGGTTCTAAACCCACTAGCCAGCTGTGTATGGTGAAGTTTAGTTCCACGTATTTTCCTTTTGGAACTGAAATACCCTGTGAATCCCGAAACCAGGGAACTCTTTTCCATCCTTGGGCTTGTTGAGGATACTTCAACAAAACTGTAGCAAATGCGACAAGTAAATTTCTCAGTTTACAACAACAACAAAAAAGTGATAGACACAATAAATAAATGTTAAATGATATCAACCCACAAAAAGAGAAAGTCTAAAGGGGAGGTCCACGTGTCAAGTTCCGCCATGTTAGTCCCAAGGTCTTCTCTCAGTGTACAAGCACTCTAAAACCACTAGTTAGATCCCACTATATTGAAAAGATCTTATGTTACAATACTCTGCACAGTCCACTCCGTACGTACGCAAACGAGCACGAAAAGAACCTCCCCCATATGCCCTGATGATTACAAACATTAACAGCAATCATTACTGTACTATTCCCAAACATACTACAAGGGTAACCGTACAAATTAAATATTTAAAACAGGACAAAATTAAATAAAATTCTCAAGTTGGTCGCTCCTTGGAGCATTTACCCAAAAGCCGAAAAGAATTCCTCTTTCAGTGTTCGAGTTCAACAATCTGATTAAGATTCAGCAAGCTTCTGCAGAACCGGGTTTCCCCTTCCAACTATGAAACTTCGGAATGATTTTCGTTTAAAAGTAGGTTAATTTCCTTAAGTGAAGTGTTTTAGAGGATAAAGGAAAGTGGTTTATTGATGAACATAACATAACAATTGAATGTCATACCCTCGATTCCCCACTCCGTCCCACTCTTCTCTCTTCCTTTCCTCTTTTCTGTCTTTCGCTCGCCCTTTTCCTGACCTCTCAAAACATCTTGCCCTTCCTCCCCTCCCACGCTACTCATGGGCTCCTTTCCGTCCCATTAGACAACAGATTCTAATGCTCATTACTTTAGCTAAAACTGTAGACAACAGTCCTATATAGCTGTGGTTCTTACAGAAAAAGAGGATGAAACTCCACTTAGCCACTGAAGTTACCATCATCACGTGTTTCAGTTTGCTTTCTGTAGAAGTAAAGTTAGTGTGTTTAGTTTTGTCTCGCTTTGCTTTCAGGATTCAAATTCAAATTAAATTTGAAAACAATCAGGTTTTTTCAAGCTCTCTCATATATTTATAGCGGAGATGATTTCATCAAAAACAAACTGCCTCTCACTTTCCGTCTGTTGTTTAGCGGCCTCTAGACAAGAAATATAGTGTTGCATTTAGAATTTTTGGAACACTCAACAAATGTCGTATAGCTTTTTTTTTTTGCTCTCATACGATAAGTCCCTCATCCTGCAATTATAATTTTCAACGTTCACAAACTGACTGCTTCTTGTCTCCGACTGATAGTTGTCATTTAATTAACTTTCAAATTCTTGGTTCAAGGAGTTAGCCGTCAATGTTTCCTCTATTTTCTGCAGTTACGGTATACGTTTTAAATGCAAAACACTTATTCAGAGAAATCGCTCTTCTGCACTTAATAGACCAAAGATCTTACCGCTAAATTTCCATGCCTTTTGAAATTTAAACGATTTGAATGTGGTTCTTAATTCTCGCCAGTGGTCCAAAAAACCTTGTAGCAATGTTCTTGGAGAAAAATGAAATTTTAATCAGTTTTACAGAGGTGCTATATTTCAGTTATTTCATACCTTTTTTTGAAACCATGTAGGTAAATGCACAGCAGAGTAAATTTCTCTGTGATTTTATTGAACAGACACTAAACGGATCGAATATTAACGGACTATACGTTCCACAGATAACTAGCAAAGAATAAATACTCCGTTAGAGTACTAAACAAACACGTATTCATTAACAGGATCGACATTTGTGGCAGCAATGGAGTTTTTTTTCACAATACACAATAAATTACTCGTATTTCGTTGCCAGTGGGATGAAATAATCAACTACCTAGCGTAGAAGGGAAAGGTATAAAGCTATTATATTTAGTGCCTGAGATTGAATATTGATTGTCCCTCTCCACTTAAAGAGTCTTATCGCATTTGTCCACCTAAGCAGCGGAGAATTAATGGAGAGAAAAGTAAAGGTTTTTACAGCTTTTGTTAATCGTTTTTCGCGTTCTGTTTTGCTCTTTTTTTTTTTAATCAATTCAAAGTGAAGACAAGAATTTCCATCTCGTAACTCGTTAAACTCAGACGTCCAACCAAAATAGAAAAGAAACTTCACTTTGCCTTTGAAAGAAGCGCTAATTATCACATGGAAAAAAACAATGGATTAAATGCACAATTGATGGAATGATGCAGAAAGATGAAGACGTTTGAACCCAAATTTGATCCCCAATGACCGTGTTGAAAAATAAATTTTATTCAGTAACCGACGTTTTCATTAGTTAACACCAGAACTCGATTTACAAATATAGATGATCCCGTCACTGAAGCACAAATTTTGTTCTTTTCATTTTTTTAAACGCATCTCAAATGTAAATGATATTTTCGTTTGGTTGAAAATAATTTTGTATATAGATGAATACCCCCTCAATAAAACAAAAGAGGGAAATAGCAGCGGACTGAGTTTGAATCATCATAACCATTATCATTATTATTTACTGCTCCTATTTTTTATCTGTAGCGAACCACGTCTTTTAATTTAGAGTATATTAAAAACTTCCCCATTGGGTGCAAAGTGTAGCCTAGTATGTTGTTCTATCGAAATTCAACACTGAAAAAATTGGTAATGTCCCAACTCTTGGCTCACTAGAAGAATCTTTAAAAGAAAGGGAAAAAATTCCTACTATC
The DNA here is from genome assembly GCF_964205215.1 of Stylophora pistillata. Classification (NCBI taxonomy): domain Eukaryota; kingdom Metazoa; phylum Cnidaria; class Anthozoa; order Scleractinia; family Pocilloporidae; genus Stylophora; species Stylophora pistillata. The sequence goes on from NC_142520.1 coordinate 18,594,593, forward strand.
AAACCGTTACATCTCGCGTCTTAATTAATTGTTCGCCGCCTTTTTTGACTCAATGTTTAAATGTAAAAGATCAATTGCAATACAAAGAGGACAGTCTCCGCATGTAGAGTTTCTCCTGAGTCCGACGATCTTACCACAACTATCATGTGTATCTAAGCATTTGAACATTTTAACGAGTTTCTCGTCAGTAATTTACGCAACATTGGGGTAATGTTCGTGCAGAAAAATTAAATTCTGATCAGTTTTACAGAAGTACCATGTTGCGCTCATTTCATTATCCTTTGTTTAGTGAAACCACGTCGCAACTAATGCATTATAGAGAAAATAAAACGAATCGTACAACAAACAATACCTTTCAGAAATAAATAGTGTAGAATAAATACTCGGTTAGAATATAAAACAGACACAACATCATCAACAGGATCGACAGCTGCAGCAGCAAGGAAGTTATTTTGCAATACACAGAAAAATTCAACATTTTTACCGCAAGGGGGATAAAATAATGAACTCCAAAGGAAAGAAGGGAAAGCAGCAAAGCTACTACATTAATTAAGTACCTGAAAATTGATTGTCCCTTTTCACTTTTACACTTTGCCTGATCGAATTTATCCCGGTGAGCAGCAGAAAATTAATCCGCAGAAAAGTTAAGGTTTTTACAGCTGTTGTTGAATTGCAGTTTTTAATACCAAATTCAAAGTTAAGACAAGAATATCCGTCACGTAATTTGTTTGAGATACACGTCCAACAAAAATGGAAGAGAGAATTTACTTTAGTTTTGAAGGAAGCGCTGATGACCACATAGAAAAATAACTAGAATGTCTGGACAATCGATAAAATGTTGCTTTAAAAATTAAGATTTTTTAACCCAAATTTGATCCTTAAAGACCATATTAAAAGATGACTATTATTCAGCAACCGACATTTTCATTTGGCTGGCACCAGTACCCAATTTATAAACGCAGATGATTCCATCATTAACGTACAAGTTTTCCACATGAGATATTTCTGTATCATTTAGTTGTTTTATTTTTTAAAACAGATCTCAAATTAAAATAAAAATAAATAATATCTTCCTATGGTTGAAAAGAGTTTTCTACATCAGTTACTTCTTCAATGATACAGTTAATTTGAAACAACAGCGGATTGAGTTTGAATAATTATATCATTACCATTATCATTATCATTTACGTTACTACTCCTTTGTTATTCTCTGCAGCGTACCACGTATTTTAAAATGCTTTTAAAAACTGCCACATTAGGTGCAAAGTGTAACCTATGTTGATCTATAGGAGTTAAACGCTGAAAAAGTTGTTGTCTTAATTAACTCGTGGCTAGCTAGAACCATCTTAAAAAAAAAAAAAAGTAAAAAATCCCCTCAGTCAAACATTTACGTTTCGCGCTTTAAATTATCGGTAGCCGAGGTGACATGCCTGTCACGCAGCGACGATAAGCTTCACCAGCCAACCAATAAGGGATAAAAACAATCAAACGCACAAATGAACAAAAACATTAAGGTCCTTTTCATACGAAGGGATGCTGTTTGTATTTTTATAATGCGGTCAAGAACCTGAACAGAAAGCAAAACAAAAAGTATTTCAGGAAATTAAAAAGGTATTTATTTACATTTGAATTAATCGATGGAACTTTCACTTATTTAATACCTGAACTCAATTATCTCTATCAATGTGTTCGTTGTAAAACGGTGAGCGAAGTTTTCTCGACAAATTCACTTTCGGTAGGCCTTTTGGAAAAACTGTACCCTCTGTCTTGGAGTGTCGCCCTCGGGCAAAAACCTCGACCTCTCCTTGGGAATAAGCCTAACGATTCGATACTTTGTACAAAACCATCATCATTCGAGTTCCCATCAATTAAACCGGAGCAATCTACGCCACTTCAATGAAAGCCTTCTCTCAATCCAGCTTGTTTTTCGTGGGTTCCACGGCCTCCCCTGAGCACCAAACACCTACGGGGAAAGGCCAAAATATTTATTGCCTCACTACCTCCCCTCTCCTTTTGACCGCCGCTCGCTCGTCCCCTTTGTAAATATTTATTTGTCTGCCCAGGCTTCCGTTGCTATAAAAACATCAAAGATGGCAGCTATGACTTTCACCTGGATAACACTGAGCAATCGTCCGCCAAAATTACGCCTGTTTTGCTAGCTAAATAAAATAAAACAATGAGAGCATATTCCGTTGCTCTTTCTTCACGCTTTCCGACTCCTGATTTCTGGATCTAGATTCTGTTTCCTGCTATGTACCGCTGACTTCATTACAATGGGCCGCAATTTTTCCGTTGTCTTGTGCAGTCATTACAAGTGTAACAATTAAAGGAACCTAGCACACTAAAACTGCTTTTTTTTTTTCTCCTGGAATGTCACCATAGAGTCTGCAGTAGCTCAGTGGTTAGAGCATCCGACTAGATCACGGAGGGTCGTGGGTTCAAGTCCCATCTGGGGCTCGAATTTTTTCTATTACACTAAAAACTGTTTCATCTTTACATGCTCACTTTGGAGGTTGGTTGGCCACATCTTGGTATGCCTTAATGTGACAGCGTGATGATGTTGGTGAGTTTTCACAGGTGCTTACTAATACTTGACTGTGTAGCCGCGCGATGCGGTTCCAGTTGAGGCCCACAAATTGACCCTTGCTCACCATAGAGTCTCCAGTAGCTCAGGGGTTAGAGCATCCGAATAGATCACGGAGGGTCGTGGGTTCAAGTCCCATCTGGCGCTCGGATTTTTTCTATTACACTAAAAATTGTTTCATCTCTACATGCTCACTTTGGAGGTTGGTTGGCCGCATCTTGATATGCCTTAATGTGACAGCGTGATGCTGTTAGTGAGTTTTCACAGGTGCTTACCAATACTTGGCTGTGTAGCCGCGCGATGCGGTTCCAGTCGAGGCCCACAAATTGACCATTGCTCACCATAGAGTCTCCAGTAGCTCAGTGGTTAGAGCATCCGACTAGATCACGGAGGGTCGTGGGTTCAAGTCCCATCTGGGACTCGGATTTTTTCTATTACACTAAAAAATGTCTTATTGGCACAGTAAATGGGGGGATCTTGACGTAAGTGAAGAATGTTGGGTTTTATCGAAATTTTGTTGACAAGTCAGTCAACGTTATGCAGACAGAGCTGAATAACGTATACGCATGCGCCATGTTTTGCTGCGGAAACACGGATTTTGAGTCGTTCGCATGGTTGATTTCTTATTCTGTTGCTCCGAGGCGTCGTTTTCCTTGCCGCTTTTCTTTTACAGAACAACTTCCAGAAATTTGGTACACCCCTTAACAATTTTAAAAAATTAATTTTCTCCTTTCAACCTTTGCAAATAGGAGAGTGCCTTCGACGAAAACAGAGTTGCTCGGTTTTAAAGGCCAGCCCTTATTATTTTCCGCTAATTTGGCTAAATTTTAGAACTAAGATACTTGGGCCCGCGTTGTTGACCGCATACTCGCGACGTAGCATTTCGTTATTCAGCTCTGTCCGTTATGCACAGTCATGGTACACTGAATAGCATTTCAGCGGTCATTTGATGTACGTAACTTTTTTAAGTGTGTCCTACCTTGTTCATCAGCTGGAAGATTTTGGTAGGAAGAAACTGACGACAAGTTGAATAGACCTGAACTAAGTGTGTTATTTAATCCCCAGTTCAGCGTGACCTAGCTCCCCTGGGAACTCGGAGCGAATATTTTTTGTTTTTGTTTTTGTTTTTAAAGCGGCACCAGCTTGGTTAAAAGTGGTGTTCAAATTCTACCCTTCGATATATATATATTATAGCACCTTACCCTTCACAGTTTCACTATAACTTATTTTACAATGTGCATATTATGATGTCCATTCTAATTGCCGAAAGCTTCTTTCAAACTCCTTGAAAGACTTAATCAGGAGGCTGTCTTAAGAAGTCAAGGGATCCCAAATATTTTGTTCGGTGTTTTTAGCTCAAGAAATGTCATAATTTGGGCATACCGTACAATCACTGATGTTAAATTGCTTGATTTTCCGTGCGTGAACAATTTGGGAAAATTTGTCCTCTGCTATAGTTTTTAGAATCCCCTTGCATAATTTAAACAAACATAGGATATTAATATTAGGTTTGCATTTCCAGGCATGTAGCCTTTTTGGAATATTTGTTAGACCAACGCCTTATGTAATCATTTCAAAAGCAGCCTGTTTATGTTATTTTATTTAAATTTTTTTCTTTTTTGGATAAAGACAGGCCACTGTTCACCGCATTAAAATTGCCCACTTAAATGATTGACTACCAATCTGACCTGCTCCATTGGCTTGTGAAGTTCAGTTACAGTACTCATAATTTTATTAGTTTAGCATTTTGATGGAGTGTCCAGATAACAAAATCAAAATAATGATAACAGAAAATCAGAATATTCAGTTCAATGATATAAAACAGACCATTTTTCAGTTGGGTACTTAGCTGCCAAGCCTTTGATTTGTGATAGAGACCAGTATCTAGTTGGCATGATAACAAAGTAATTTTCATTTAAAAAGCAACAATGTCTGTATCATAACATGGTCACCCTTAGCCTCATGACTATTATAAGTTAAACATAACCACAGTAAAGTGCGCGCTCTGATTGGTCAACTAGATATGCACCATTTGCCCATGGGGGTACACTGGTAACGTGAGCAAATGCAAAGACTGGTTTTCCGCACACACTTGTTAATTTTTGGGCTACACGAGATTTGCTAACTGAAAGGGGAAATGTATCAATTTTATACTATAAATCAAACAAATGTAAACACCACTGTGTACATGTTGGAGGTCTGCCTAGCGCTCAAGAACCCAGAGTCTCTCTCAGCTATCACCTCTCGTGACTCTTATGCTTCTTTTGTGTGTAGCAATCTCCTGTATGCATCAATAACGAGAGTGTATGCTGTGGTGTTTACCATTTATTAAAGGGCAACCAACTGTTAGCTAGGGGTCAATGAGAGCTCAAAGTTAAAAAAGTCAGTTTCCTTGAGGGCATGGAAATGGGAGTGGCTGAGTTGTAAATGCTTCTGTTATATTTTTTTTTTTCAATTCTGGCTGGTGGAGAACATGGAACAAGTCTCTAAGCGAAATCAAAGTGATAGTGGATTGAAACTCAACACTCGAAAACTGCTCCATTTTTATGTATCACTTTTTAAAATAATTTATGGAAGGAGGTGTGTTTCCTTACCACTGAAAATCATGGAGTGGTTACCAAGAATAAAGATGTTGGTCACCCAAAAAAATAGACAGTACTTGAGAACTGAACCACACTGCTAATAGCCTAGAGTGAGTTAAGTGTGGCTGGAATTTTGAAACTTGGAATTAGGAAGGCTTGAGTAGTGAATTGTGAGCATTACTGGTAATAATGAATTGTTTGTTCTCTGTTTTTGTAGGCTTGGAGAAATGAAGGATTACCTCTGACAACAACTAGCAATGATGCAGCAAAAATGTTTGATGCTACCCTAACGCAGGGTGGCTTCGGTTAAAAATTTAATATACAGATATCAGGGCTAAAGTAAAATATCATAGCAATCAAATTGTTAATTTTAGCCCATACAGATATCTTGTTATTTATTGTGCACAATTCTAGTATGCCAAGTTATGAATTTGTTTACATGATCAACTTGAAAAACTCTTAGTTATGCATGATTATCAATGTGAGAGTAATCTCGCTTCACCCTGCTTGCTACCAATAGTTGATAGCTACAAAATGAATGACAAGGAAAGTCATTATGAAGATATGAGCAATAATGTCTTCATCTTGTCCTTCAGCACTCTTGAAATATATACAAATAAATCAAATGAAGCCTTACACTGCTGTTGAAAGGAAAATGTTTCATAAATCCGAGCTTTCACCGATCAATGGCCGTTGATCAGCGAAAGCTCGGATTTATGAAACATTTTACTTTTTGAAGCAGTTTAAGGCTTCATTCGATTTATTTGTATATATTTTAAGATATGAGCAACTCTATTACTGTTAAGAAAAATTAAGTTTAAATTGGGTAAAAGTCTGAAAATTAAATCCCCTCCATGTATAAGCCCCTCCGTGTAGCAGTCCCCAAATCTGAAATGCAAAAAATACCTCCTATAATAAACCCCACCAAATGTAAGCCCCTCCAGATATAAGCCCCTCCAAATATAAGCCCCTCCAAATATAAGCCCCTCCAAATATAAGCCCCCCCCCCAAGTATAAGCCCCTCCAAATATAAGCCCCCAGGACTTGTATTTGGAAATTATCCTTGATAATATAAACCAAAAGCAAACTGCACATAATCACCATTATCAGGAAGCCTTTTTTAGTCATAAAAGAATGATTTCGAGCCCTAAAGCATTGTTTATTGTCTTTTATGCAGTTCGCTCTTCACTCACGCCTTGAATTCATTTGGTCCATAGACAAAGTATTTGCAAGAAAGTTCAATCTTGCCACCCTGAGCTGAAACTCCCTCTGGTGCTCCTCACTTTTCATAGTTATTATGAACTTCGAACCTCAAGAGCTACGTTACCGTTTTTACTGTATATCCATTCTAACAAAGTTTATTGCCTTTGACTGTTTGAACTTGGCATTTTCGATGTGATTAATTTGTTATAAATTCCTAGCCAAAACCCTAATATTACCAGTTGCACATTCAAAAATTTTGACACAAATTTCCCTCCAATTATAAGCCCAGCCAACTTTGAAATGCAAATTGTCCTTCCATAATAAACCCCTCTGTATATAAGCCACTTCCTAAAAGAAACTCCTTAACAGCTGTCCTTTGAAAAATATAAGCTCAAGGGTTTATTTTCGGAATTTTACAGTACTGTAGTTCCCATAACCACTGATGAATAGCAGTGATGAGTTTGTAAATAATATATGGTGCTCGTTTGGTGGTGGCTTAAAATTACGAGATAGATTGGTTTTATCAACTGAGTTGATCACAAAAGGTAACTAATGATTGGGGTCTTACCATAACTTCCTTGTAGCTTTTTCCTGAGAGATTTGTCTTGATAATTAAGTTTAGTGACAACTAGTGTCCTTGTAGGAAAAATAGTATCTGGTTTATTTGTTTGCTTGTTTGTTTGTTTGTTTGTTTATTTTAGTACACGGAATGGTATGATGATAGAAGTGTAAATAGAATTGACGACTCTGTATCGAAGATGTCTGCATCAGATCCGAAATTTGGTGAGAAGTTTTCTTTTCAGCATTTTATTGGCATTGACTGAAGAAAATTCTGGGCAGAATAGTCTATTGTCTATTGAAGGTAGATACACTTGTCGAGGACATCGAATGTAAAAAGAAATGTGAATTATTATCATAATCATTTAAAAAAACTATATTGAGTGGAGTTGTTGAAAACTAATACCTCATAGGCAAAATAATCTTCCTTGGATCTCCCCCTTGCCATTCTAGGAATTAAGTCTTTGCACTTCTTTTAGTTCCTATCAGTAAATTTGACTGTTTGACCAAGGTCACTATGTTTTTACAAAAATTTAAAGAGCTTAGATTGTTTATTGCCATATTAGTGACTGGGTGAATCAAAAGTGACTTGTGGTGACTTCTAGAGAACAGCAGACCTTGGTTATAAAGGAAGATCTTCCTTATTTTGTCTATGTATATGAGGGTGCTTATAACTCTGAAGATCCTAATCGGCTAGCAATATGCTCGGTGGATGTCATATGTGAACCCAGAAATGGCGTAAGATATTAGAGAGAGTCTCTGTGGTTCAATGGTAAAGAGGTATTTGAGAATCTGGCTTATCCAGACCTTCATTCTCAAAGAGTATTATGGTATTATTTTCGTGGAGTGTTCCATTTGATTGAAATCACCTGTCCTTGTTTCAGTAATGGGTCATGTGATCTCGTGTGGCTTAGACCTGATCTCATCTGGAAAAGGAATCCACACAGATCAAGAGCTGAAGAGCAGCATGCTGTCCCTTGAAGGGTTAACAGCCAGGAGTAACATCACAAACAGAGAGAGACGGCATGTCAAGGCAGTCAAAGAATGGGCACAAGGGTGAGTGTTACCAAGATGTCATATCAATCACTGAAGACAAAGTTTTGACCTTTGTTAAGTATTTGTCTGTTCCTATAAGACGTGTCTATCTAAATGGGAGATTAATCACATTTTTAATGACTGTGAGATGAAAATTTTTTCGCGAAATTTTGTTTTCAAAAGGAGATGAAAATAATATGCATGAAATGCGGATTAAGTGTACATTTTTGTGCCCTTAAACTCGCTTATCATTAGTTGGAATAATTTGGTAGGAGCACACTGACGGCTAGTTGAATAGACCTAAACTAAATGCATTATTACCCATTCAGCGCGATCTCCACCAGAAATTTGGAGCAAATATTAATTGTTTTTGTTTTTGTCTAAAAGCGGTACTTGCTTGGCTAAAAGTGGAGTTCAAATTCTAAAACCTCAGAAACCTGTACGTCAACAAGCACGCGGCATTTGACTTTGAAATCTCCTCTCCTGTCACAATCTCTTGATTGTAAACTGTGATAAGAGACAATCAAATCAAAGAAAAATAAATGTTTATTGCCGTCATTAAACCATATTTGCCTATTTTTAGCAAATTTCCAAAATAAGCGACAGAAGGGAGAAACGTAGGATTCTCCCATCAATATTTCTCTCTAAACGTGAATTTTCCAATTTCTACCAAGAGTCTGGAATAGTGCTTACATTTCTTACCTCCCTTTATTAATTATCTTGTTTAACGAGCTATAAAATGATAGTTTACTTGCCTTAATAACTGCTTACCGCTAGAATTGCGTGACAGGTGTAGTTGAGAGAAGCTTTCATAGTCGCAGATTTCAAAAGGCATCCCAGACAAAAATATAGCAGTCTCCAAAAGTTTTTTTTTCTTTTTTATTTATGATTTTCAGAGATGAAATAATGGACTAGAAAGGGGCACTCGAATTAGTGTTGTAGCTTTCTGGCAAGGGGAGATATTTGACCTCAAACTCACCAAATATTTGAGTGAATTGAAAAGTTTAAAAACACAAGTACTAATTTATTTACCCTCTGTTTATTCACAAGCTGTCAGTCAAATCGATTGAAACTTGTATAGTATGTTTATTAAGGATGTACGAATATGTATGCGAACCGTCACAGTAATTTGTTAAATACAGTTGCAGTAAGAGCCTCTTATATTTTTACTCATTTTGAGGCCACTTCTTAGTGAAAACCTAGAAAAACTGGGGGGTGGTCTACCTCCCCCCCGATATAACCAAAGCAGAAACCAGTTTGTCATTTTGAGCTACGGGGTACATCCTTCGAACTGGCAAAGTTTTATTGAATTCGGTGAGATGGGATGTATCACGAGTTCCTGGTGCTCTCGTGGACACGTTTTTAACACCTTACTTCTGATTGGCTGTTGCGATTACTTTGTTTTTTGTTCACGACACTCAATCGAGAATTGCTCTCTTTTCTTGGATGGTCTTGCACTGTGAATATTATAGGCCATCGCTTTCGCCCGGAGCTCTTTTCACCCGGAGTCTAGGTCGTTTGCCAAAGTGCCAATCCACTTCCATCATTTATCCGTGAATTATTGAGATATTTAATATTTTATTGAATTATTTATTTTCATCGCAGGTTTTCAATGATGTTCATATGTTAATGTGTACACTGGGAGCTAGGAAGGAAGATGCTACACTAAATATAATGATGTCACTCAGAGACTTTGGTAGATAATATGGAAAAAGCGTGCTAGAACACTCAGACCGAAACACTGCCAATCAGTAAAAAAGTGTTTAATGATCTCTCAAGCGTCGGTGGATTTCTGGCATCTCTGATTAGCTCCTACTTTTCTTTCAGAGACGGTTCAGGAACAAATTTCGAAATATCTAGAGAGGTTGGTTTCAGTGAAGCATTTGAACAGGCTGACAAGGTAAATTCACCTCCTTTACGGTCTCCTAACTTCACTTAATTAAACACTTAACGGACTAATGATTGGAACAATGAGATTCTTCAGGTTTAATTTTGTGATTTTTTTAAAATATCATTTTGAGAGGGAAACGTCGACAAAGCCATGGACATTTTAAAACCCCTACATTATGACTGGAACAATGAAATTTTTGACGTTTAATTTTTTTTTTCGAAACAGAACCTCGACTAAGCTGTGGACATATTAAAACCTATCCATTATGAAGTTGTCAACATACAGGTTTGTGCATTTCATTGCAAATTCATTGTCATTAATGAGTGCAACTTGTGGCAACATCTCTTTGGTTTCTTTCCTTTTACACAGCGGGAAATATCAAAATTGTTCCTGATTCACGCTGCTCTGCATTCGTCACGTAAAGAGAATCATCATTTGATAAGATAAAGTGCACTTTCTTTCTTTTGAACCTATATCCTCTTCATAAATAAATAAATAAGATATCTATTTAACCTAGTAGAGGAGACGACGACATATATTATAGGTTTTTTTATTTCCTGCAGAATTTGGTAGCCTGTTATTCGCCCCAGACCAGTTTGAGTCAGTGCCTTTAAATTGTAAAACATCCCACTCAGAGTTCGACACTAACTTTTCAACTTACTAGTCAAGTGGCTAGTAACAGGGTAGATGTTACAAACTGGTCAGTGGAAATCGAAAACCACTGGCCAAAACTGAATTTCTACTAGTCTGTGGCTAGTTGGCTATCGTTAGTGTTGAGCCCTACCATTGAAGCCAGTTAGAGTAAGGTCGACACGTAGGAATGACATGTAAGAGATACCACTTCTTTGTAAAATTCACATTTTATGCGTGAAATATAACCCATAACTGAATGCTATTAAGCAATACCTGAGCTGAGTCTTCTGCAAAGTGAGGTGATTTTTGTTTACATAAACGTCAAGCTTTTCGTCCTTGTTGAGACCCTGAGCTAAAAACAACCCTTTGCATAAAGATTCCCCGGCAATAATAATCGTGTCCATTCTGATAAACACGACCCAGTTCCCATTTCAAAATCTTTGGATTAAGCTGAGAATGTGACTGTGTACATATCTAGAATCAATTAAGAAAGACAGGGGATCAATTGTACGCGGTCACGGGGTGAAGGGTGGGGCACCATTTGTGTCTCAATCCTGACCTCGCTGAGAATGTGATTTTGCCCATATCTATAATCAATTAATAAAGATGGAAGGAGGGGGAATTAATTGCATGGGGTCATGGGGAGGAGGGGTGGGGCACCATTTGTATCTCAGTTTATGACCTCGCTAGTGCATTTTTAATAGTGTACTTTTTCATCTTAAAATTCAAAGACACATTTTTTTTATACCCACGCTAGCGTTTTGTTAGCTCTAGACAGCTCTTCTCACTGGACTTACAAGTGAGAACGCATAAATTTTGAAGCATTATTGCTTATTGTTCAAAAAAATAAAATAAATAACGTCCGAGAGCGTAGGGGGGCAGCCATACGATATGTTTGGGACCTTTTGTCAACGTGTTCAAAGGCCCACTTGTGTACTTGTTATTTTTCCTTTGTGTTGATGCATCCATGGTCACGAAACATCCAAATACTCCAAAATTACGACTTTTCTAAATAAAAGCCTGCAACATTAACCCGTGACAAGCCCTTGCTTTACATGTGGAGTAAGGTCGGAAACAGATTCACAGAAATTCAAAGTCGGATGGATAACACCAAGAAAGTCTGCCTCAAAATAATGACGCCAGATTGAACGTTTTAGGAATCCAATTCACAATAGCAATTCACCAGCTGGCATGTAAATTCACTCTACGTTCACTCATGTGTAGGAATTTTCGATTGAGTAAGTCGAAAGTGGTCCAGCGTTGGGATTTGTTCTTTCGATTCTCAGCTCATTGTTTCCCTCTCATTGGTTCTCAATGGTTTCTTCCTGGTCACCATCCTTCCTAGGATACTCTATCTCACCAGATGACCCTGGTAACAAGTTTGCTCTTGGATTTGATTTCTCGACACTCATTCGAAAAGTACACTTACGTCATAGCTCAAACTTTGTCGCACAACCACAACTCTCTGACACATTGTGTAGTTTCCTGAGACAAAGAGAAGTTAGGTTTTGGTTGAGAAATCAGTAAATTCGTCGTATAAAGACGAAAAGGAAACAACACCTCTAACTCTGCCCACATATGATAAATGGCAGGGTAAACCAGAGAATTAAACCCGAAAGTTCCCATGCGTCCCCTGGAGCGTCGTGTCAAGATATTTTGAGCACCTTTTAATGGAGGTCTGCAGCCAAAGTCTAAAACTTGACTTGCTTAGCTATGGTTTTATTGAGACCTTATAACAAGGATTTTACAACTTTGAGAGGAATAATAATGCTAAAGGTAAAATGCCAAGGTGCGTTCAAGTTCCGCATTTAATTAGCATCATGTCAGAAACTTCTCTGTAATGCAGTTTTATTAACTGTTCGCCACTGTAATTGATTTAGCTAGGTTACTTATTTACTTATTGAGAGACATAGAGTAACTGATATCCTAATGAAAACATCATAGTGCTTCTTAAGACGAGTATGGCTAGTTTTATTTTTTTCACTGAGGAAAAACAATGACCCCTTGATAAGTGTAATTTAAAGATTCCACTGTGGTTTAGCGTGGGCCGTACTCTGACCGACTCCCATATTAGTCATCATTGCACAATTTTGTGGACTCGCGAGGCACAATTCTATCACTGCGCGACACCTTGCATGATACGTTGATGTGAGCAGCATCTGGTCGTGACATTACTCACAATTATGGTAAACATTCGTTGTTTTCAGTCACGTGACCAGATTTTGTGATTTAATCGCGTCCGCCGTGCTGGTGGACATTCATTTAGTTAACATATATGGCTTCGGCAGACGCGCCCTCGAGTGAAAGTGTTTTTTGTTTTTTATTTGGATTATTATGGTCATCTTACCGGTTCTGCTAAGGCGAGGTATCGAGAAAAAATTTTTATCTGATCCAAATACGTTAAAAAAATCGGGGTGTGGCGAGAATTTAGTGGATTATCCTAGCGTGGAATATCTTGGGATTATCAGTTATCTGGTAATCCAGACCTCGCGGATTACCGGGTAGAAAATGAAAGCGTATAACTCTATGGACGCGTACAACCTTTTAATTTCTGGTCGGGTCAATACAATACCCAGCCAACCAGTAGCTGGAACGGAAAAGTCTTTATCACAGCGAGAGTAATCACTCACAGCGAGCCAGAGAAACCCCATTGAGGACATAGTTCCTTGCTGAAAATAACGGTAACGTATGCATGGCGCACTAATTGCATGACAGAACTTTGCGAGGCCTGCTCACACGTAGGGGCGATTCTTGAAGCAAGAGGTAGAATGCGAGATTCAGATACGTATACCAATGGAAAAAACAAGTGGGTAATGCCTTCATACGTAAAGGAAACTCTTTACCCTCAACCTGGCGAAATGAATCTCTCTTCCACAAAGAAGCGGCACATTACTTTGGGTGAACAGGCATATGCTACGCTACGTCGTAATAGAGCGAATGTCCCAGAAACATCTGAAGAAGAAGAAGCTAACTTCTTTGCAAACGTCTCCAATTATGGGATCCAACCTACCATTCTCTCCCTAATTGCACCTCATAATGCTGCATTTTATCTCGAGACCAGATCCTTACCAAAGCCCCTAACAGAGCTACACAATGATGAGAATTTGGAGAATGACTTGGAGGAACTACTCCAAAAGTCAAAACAATTTATTGAATGAGCTGGTTATAAGTGCTAAAGAAGCAGAAAACATTGAAGAATCAACGAGAGGCCAATGGAATAGTATAGTTTTTTTCGAGCAGAGGACAGGACGAGTAACTACTTCAAAGTTTAAAGCCGCTTGCTTAACAAATCCAGAGAAACCATCAAAGAGTCTCATGAAGACGATATGCTATTCCAGTTCGCACCGCTTTTCGAATGCAGCAACTACATGGGGCATATCGAATGAAAGTAATGCCCAAAAAGCTTATGAATTCTCAATTGCCAATCACCACTCACATTTTTTCCATGGCACCTGATGGAGTATTGATATACCCCGAAAGGGTCCAAATACTTTGATGAAGAGGCACAATAGACTGATAAAGTATTAAGTGCACAACAAATTATTGCAATTTTATCAACTGGAGCCAGGTCATCATTTTTCCGGGCTGTCACAAACTGAATAAGGAGTATTCCTTGCAATCTAGTGTACTTTCTGCGGACAAGACATGTCACTCTTTCCACATGGACTCGGATATCGGTAATTTTTTCTGGTTCCCTCCACTTCTTCTGCAGACAATTTATTTTTACCCCTAGTAAATGCTGGTATATGAAAGCGGGCTTAATGAAAACCAACCTTGTCGGCAACATCTAAGCCCCTGTCAGCGAGTACTATGTCCCCAGGTAAAAGCTTCCTCAACAAACCAGACTTCCCTATAAGATATTTTCCACTCGCTCTCCCACTCTATGCCTTTGAAATAAACGAGATAACACCTTGTGGTGTTACATTAACAAGAACCTTTAAGGTATTGTGATGTTTATAATTAGCAATTGGGCCAGATGGGGTTTCCATAAAGATCTCCAAGCAGTCAGTTATGACTGAGACTTTCTGCCAAAATTGCGTTGGAAAACTGCAGGCATGGCGGCTTGCAGTTCCTCATGTTCTGGCCACTGGATTAGAAATGTTAGTCTGATAGACATTACATGTGTCCACCCGTCAAAAATTTTAGATGTGGTTGACACAGAAAACGAGAACGAAAATGTAAACCCTGCAATGTGAAATTAAGTTAAAGTCTAATTAAAATTAAAAGAAACTCCTGAAACTGACCAAGTGCATTTTGGGTGGTATTATTATTTTTTTTTTTAAGTGAGGAGCATTAATATTAAAACTTGTTTTTTTGATTTTTTTTGATAAATACTTTTTGCAAAAAGAGATAAACGGAATTACTGATTTATTTACAGTTCTACTTATCTCCGTAATGGATGGTTGTCCATTTTGAGACGCCAATAAAAGAGAAAACGTTGACGTCTCAAAATCGTAATTAGTTTGTGGAGCCCTAATTAATCTTAAGGTTAGGCTGTAGATTTAGGATGAAAACTTCGGATTGCTTTATTGCAGACTCCCTTTCTTCGTCAGGCTTTTCTACATTAGTTAGAAAAATAGAAAATAGCGATATCAAATAAATCTTAGATTTATTTATTTATCTATTTATTGTTTCCGCTTTCAAGGTTTCAAAGTACTTAAAAACTTGGAGGTGTAAAAGAGCGATGTCAAGACACTTAAAAAAGAAAATTTGCAACAAAATGTGGCTGATTTATTACAACGTTCGTTATGTTATTCTCGCATAGGAGAGTTAATGATCACCTTTATGTCAACATCCACTTAAAGCTTGTTTCTTCAATGGTTCGTACTTTCCACACCTTGTTAACTATCTAGCAACTGGTTTTACAATATGTTGACATCATTTATATATATTACATATAAGGTGACTATGGCAATATCAGAGTCTCTTGGAAAAACCATTACTTTTATAGTTTATGGTTACCTTATTATTTTTGGGAAAAACTCAAGTGTAAAAGTATTGAACCACCAAACATTGGTGGTTAGAACACAATAAACCATCAATTCAATTTATAGCCTCCTTTACTGATTAAGCGCTCGATGTATTGAAACACAAACAATGTTTTTGGGACCTTAATCACTCTCGAAACCGTGATATATACTAATGCGTAAACAATTACAAGGGTGGTTCAAATGGCCAATAAATATCATCACAGCCACACAATACTACTGTAACTTGAGGGAGAACTCCTGCTTTAATCCATTTATTATTATTGTTATTATTATTATTATTATTATTAATAATATCTGTTTTATTTATTTATTTATATATCTATTTATTGTAATTTTTTTTACATCAGCTCAATTAAACTCAACCAAAATACCAAAATTCTAGGCTAGTCAGACAAATTGCAATGACACAAAGATTAATCGCTCTGAAACTGCATTATATTAAACACACTACATATCTAGTTGTTCTTTCAAATGGCCAATACAATTGTGACTAAACAACATAGAATTGAATGAAGAACCTATCGAGCCTATTCGCCCTCTTTATCTAAACTTGAGTATACGTATTTTTGTTAAGCTATCAATGGCCTGCATCTATTACAATGTCGAAATACAGAACCATTATGATATAAATCTAGACTGTAGTTTAGTTATAGTATTTTCTCCCTAAAACCACAGAGACGTAAAAAGCAAAGTTTTGGGCTTTTATCGTAAGGAAAATGTGTATCGTAGGGAAGCTAAGCTGAAAGGGACTAAAAAAAGACGTTAAAAGGAGGGGACAATTACCTTAGCTCTGCGACAAAATAATTAAAATGTCTATCCTTTAAAAAGCCAAGATACAAGGAAAATACTAATCTCATATCGTGGAGGTTTTTTTTGGCAAGAAGAAGTTTTTTAAGTATACCTGTACTTTTCAGGGAACTCGATCTATTTAATTTCCCATTATGTTTGAAAAAACAAAAAGAAACAAACGAGTATACCTTAGGGTACTACAAGGTCACTTTCACTGAGATTCCCCTTTTTATCAGCCAAAAGAGAAATATCATAATGATCTTAGGTGATAGGGCAAATTTATAAGTAAAGTTCGTCATAAAAACAAACGTTTGTTCTGTTTGCACTTTGGCTGACCGCTGTGGTGAAACAGCTCTAGGTTCGAGATCCTGTGTCACAGCGGATTTCGACCCTTGGTCCAAATCCGCTGGTGGATTTGGACCCTCCCCGTTCCAAATTTGCCAGCGGATATGGACCGTGGCCTGTTCGTAGATTTAGACCCCCCTGCCAAATTTTCCTGCTAAGCATCGTTTGTATCATTTAAGGTAACTAAATCTAGGATGACCGTTTCTCTGACCAGTGAAAAAGAGTGCAGCATCTTTATGAACGAGTTTTTAAGCTTTCTCACGTACATTTCTTTTCTGATATTTCGAAAACTCGATCGGATACTCGGTATCGCGGACAGTGAAAAACTTCGTTGTACACTTTCGTTTCGGCCATGGTTGACGGAAGGAATCTCGAGGGTTATGATAAAGGAGAATAATACCTTTGCAGCAGGCGGAGCAGCTCTACTTTATTGCGGAACACGGTAGAAATAAGATAAATTACTCAGTGCTGATAACGCGTTCCACGCACATGAACTTTTCTCTATCGGTACGATTATTAAGCGCGTCAAAGCGACTCAGTGTATATTACGTATTTATTCCTTTATCACACTTCATAGCAATCATTTGTCAGGGGTAAAAAAGCAGTATCGGTAAATTAGTTTAACGGGCTTACGCTGCTTATGGTGTTGCTTTTATCAAAAAGAAAGAACGGACCAAACACAACAATAACTGTGATATTTACACTTGAGCGTCGTGAAAACCTCTCATTGAAAGTTTCAAACATATTTTTTGCATAGCATTGGACTTCCGGTATATACTTTTGGCAAAAAGTGCTCGGTTTCAAGTTCCCACATAGCTGAGCTCAGTTTTGTTGGCCCGTCTTGGAATACGCAAGTCCTGTATTCCACCGTTCTCTACCAAACTACATCAGTGAAGATTTGGAACGGATCCAAAGAAGGGCACTCAGAATCATCTATCCTAACCTGTCATATTGTGTAGCCCTAGAAACGGCTGGCCTACCGAAACTTCACGAGAGGAGGGAAAAAAATCTCAACCAACCTGTTTGACGAGATAGTCCGTAACCCCACCCATAGACTCCACAGCCTCCTCCCCCAAAGGAAGAGTTGTAGATACGCACTGAGGCGCAAAAGTGATTTCACTCTCCCCATATGCAAAACCGAGCGCTTGAAGAATAGTTTTATTTTTAGCCATATTTATAAGATGTAGATAATTTTCCTTCTTTCTTAACCACGAAGTTGTAATATTTTACACGTCCTTTTTATCATCTGTACTTGTAAATATTCCGTAATTCAGCCCATGGCTGCAAGGTGTTTATAATAAAGTATCTATCTATCTATATCCGCGGAGAGGGGTCCAAAACCGCTAGTGGATTTGGACCGGGGGATCCATATCCGCTAACAGATTTGGACTGGGTGGTGCAAATCTAGGGGAGTCCAAGTCTGCTAGGACACCAGCATGGATAAAAACATTATGACTTGGTCAATCAGTGTTTTGAACGTGGTTTTGAACATCTGAGAGGCCATTGGTGGAGAAGCGCACTTATTTTTTTTTAATCTTCATTTCAAATTTTTTAGTCGAGTTATCCTTACCTATGGGGCAGTCAGTATCAGGACTACAATCGTTTGTGTACCACCACCCCATCTTGCAGACCTCTGCACACTTTCCTTTATCTTTCCTATCTCTTGTTCTGAAGTCATGTTCGCCATTTTTCAAGGGATCCCAGTGGTCTCCTATACAAATAATAAGACAGGATTACTATGGACAAAAGAGTAGATGAATGAAGCAATGTTTGTAAAAGTGATCAGACAGATAATGTCAAAAAAACAAACATAAATTACAAATCTGACTGAGTTCGACGCTTTATAGCTATGAGGGCATTATAATTGTGTACGAGCATTAAAGAGGTGACACAAGCCACAACAGTTTTTATGAAGCTTCTTTGCATTTGGAAGATTATATGGTGAATTCGTTATCACCCTTAAGTTGGTATTTCACAAAAAGCCTGTGGTCAGATAAGACTTTAACGGAAAATTCGGCAAAGTAAGGCCGGTTATCTTCCCATTTTTCCCAATCCACTCGAATCTGCCAGACACCATGTTTTGCTAGACGGTGCAGTTTTTTCGTCCCGAGCCATAAGTCTCTAGATAGATTTCCAAAGCCTTCTTTGTATTTATGCCAGACTTTGTCGAAGCTGAAGGAGCCAGATAATTTCCTTTGAAATACTGTCCACCCGCCCCCTGCTATCGTTTGGTTGCAGAAAACATCAAAGGCACGTGAAGCGGAAGGTTTAATCGTATAGACTCCACTGTCTAACTTTCCAGAACTGTGCACCTCAGCACAGTCCCTAAGATCTGGAGGCAAAACATATACTCAGATAAACCTTGGAAGTGATAATGAGTAATTTAAATTAATTTTGAGTTTAAAGTTGATATAGCTTGAAAGGATGTACTAGAGACCATGCATTATTTGCGAAAAAAGAAAACTATCAAGTTACCCTGCTGGGATCCATAAAATTACCGACTCTTGAACACTCAAAAAGACTCCATTCTAGCAAAATTGTTCGTATAATTATGTAATTTCTTTTGTTTTATTCCATCTCATTTATTAAAATTTTAGACTCACACTTGCCTTTCCTCTTATTTCTTCACTGAACCTATCATAATTTACATTTGATAACGGTACATGTCGTCGCCGAACCGTGACGTTTTTATCGTGCTACTTGTTATGATGAAATGCTTTCCTAAATCTTTTTTCATCAGAAATTATTAGAACAAACAAACTTTAAGCGTTACCATTGCGTTACGTGTGACGTCATTGTGCGTGCGCAGTGAAGTGCAGAAAAAACGCATGGTCGGTGCGAGCGGTGCTCGAGCTTTATGTTAGCACTAAGTTATTTTGTAAGATTTCTGCTACCTTCAACGTTGTTCATCCAGAGTTGGGATAGAGGTACGTAGAAGTTGTTGTTATCGTTTTCGCTGTCATTAGATTCGTTGATTGTCTGTCGCCTCAAAATAGTTTGTAGTTTCATGTTGTTTATAATCGCTCAATGACTCCTATCTATTTTCATTTTAAGGCAGTTAAGGTCAGTCGGCCATTGTAGCCTTCGTTTCAGTTTAACGTATTGGATCATTAAAGTTACGTCGTGGTTTATTGATGTCTCCGATTCAGTCTGAAAATCTATCGCTGTAACAAAAACATTCCATTGGTTAGGGCAGCGTCGTTGAAAAGAACTAGTTGTCGCCCGTTAGAACTGCTCTATAAGTAGTATCCTTGTCAAGAAAGTTGAGATTCTGTCTATAATCAGATTTGTTATAATTAGCAATTGGTATTCTTTTTTGCCCAGAATAAGTTAGTTCCTAAGTGTGAGGTTTGATTCCAACTAACGAAACTCTTCATAATGTTACAGTCTGTACTCATTCTTTAGTCATCTTACATTTACTGCATGTCTTTCCGTCACCAGTATAGCCTGCTTTACAGGAACAATAATAGGAGCCTTGCGAAATCCAGCAGTGAGCATTTGTGTGACAAGGACGCGTAGACGAGCACTCTTCAATAGCTAGTGAAAATAAAATAACTGTGAAAAAAGTTTCCCAGTTACTCTTAATACCTTGAAAAATAAACACACACACACACATACACACACTATGGAAATGAATTAATTTTACAATAACATCAACGATTTAACTTGGTGTTTAGTTCATTTGAGTTCTTTTTGTCAGGAATTACAAGTTTGGTTAATCACGCGGTATTTTTGTGTGAACGGAATAATAATGGATGTACATCAGTTGTGGATAATTCAACGAACTCTTCCATGTCCGCGATGAAATAAACAAATTTCACCCATAAATGAGCTTAGAAAACTTTCAATTCAACCTCACTCGTGTGTGATCCCCGACACTTACTTATTGAATTTCTTATGTCTACGACAAATGAGGGTTGGAAGATGGGATTGGATAACAATGCACGAGTTTAAAGATAAAAACCTGTATTTTGTTTTTGACATCATCTATTCGCTCAGAAAAATTAATTTTACTGTTTTTGAAAACTGTTATGTGGGGAAAATTTAGTGATTTTTCCCTGTCGACGTTTGGGCATATTTATTCGTTGTTGTCGGAATTTTAGCGTTCGCAGTTAATGCGAGTTTCTTTCGTTGCGATGTTTTAAAACGATAAAACGCTAGAAGTAAATTTGAATAGCCAACTTAAAATTGTACAGCTGCATATCGGTACTCTTCTTGTTGAATTCTAGTGAAAGACTTGGCAAATAAGAGTGTTAAGGGTCTTTCTGGTAAAATTTGTTCTCACGGTAGTTGGCAGCTAAGTTTATACACCTAATTTTAATTTCCTTTTATACGATAGTTTTCACACCAACCTTGCATAGATAAGTAGAAACTTTCATTTCTTTTCCACTCTTATTTCCTAAGCTGCGCTACTGCAATTCAGATAGGTATATTTTCTATACCAGAGGTGTGAATTCTCACCTAAGTTTCCAATTTTTAATGACCTCGAGTTTTCGTTTAACTTCAAAGAAATCTTTACCGCTTCTTTTGTTATGCTGTTCAAATATGGTCGATTAGGATTGCACTTTACACTAGTTATTTCATAAGCAGCAACCTTATACAGTTTTGATGATTACGTCCTTGATAACTAAACTGAAGAGGCTAGAGGTCATGTTGCTTGAAGACCAGACCTTGAATAAAGTTTACTGTGGAAACAACCCTGTCTCATCCTTAACGTCCGTATAAGCTCGCTCAAAGTAGACTTTTGTGTACCAGGAAATCGTGACGAGTTTCTGTTCTCGCCGCCGAGTGGTCTCTACCGAATTATATTCCCCCAGTTATTGTCGTGCCGTCCGCGAAGGTTCAGTTTCCCTGTTTGGGCGCGAAAACTTATCGTCACAAAACGATAAGATGAGACATTCCGCACCTTCGCTTTCAACGAGTAATCCAGATTCAGTCAATTGCTTTGTTTACTGGGAAATTAGATTCTGCCTCGACAGTTGTGTCCAGTTCTGGTAAATCCAGGTCTGCAAGAGCAGCGGAATGATCCTTCAGTATTTTCACAAGTTGTCCTATCCTCTTTTCCACAAATGTAGATGTTTTCATCGCACTTGTCAATGTCTAAAACGCAATCATTTAGATTTAGAATGAATAAGACAGCGAGTGGGAGAGGGGCTGGTATGAGGGGGCCTCAGAATGCATATGCCAAGTTAAGATGCAGTGTAAAATCGACACCGCCCGCTGATCTAATTTTAGGAGGAAAAGAAGTTAAGCTTAATACTTATTACAACTAGAAAGCTGACCAAAGCCAATTAAATCTTATTTCCCGCTATTTCTTCTCACAGGTACTCCTTTATTCTAGACAATGCTCTGTAATATTTTACCTTTGCATTTGTTTTCATTTCCAGTGAATCCGTGTTTGCATATGCACCGGTATGATCCTTCGGTATTCTTACATGTGGCGCTGTCCATGCTGCAGTTGTGGATTTCGTGAGCGCATTCGTCGATGTCTATGACGGAATCAGCGAAATGTTTAAATGTGTAAGAGGGTGCACAAGGAGCACGGTAGAAAAAGATGAGACGCGATTTAAAGTTGGGAGAAATATCACCCTTAGATCACCCTATGTCAGCTAACATAAAAGATTGCATGAGTATGATTAAAAAAAAAACAGGTTTCAAAACTTGGAATTTTGTTTTCTTAGCTATAATTGCATCATTCCATCGTCCAGTGAATAGATATTCGACTATTGTTTGCGGTAGGAGGGTCTCTTTCTTAAGCGAACAGATATCGGCAACAGCGAAGTTCGTCTTGAAAACAAACGTATCCATCCCTATTGAATTACATCCAGGATTACACGACCAAATGAACGATCTTATGGTGTTACTGCAAATGGCATTTTCATTGCAACAGTTATGGGTACTTTGAGGGTACTCTTCTATGTTTAGAATTAACTGGACAAACTGCATCAGGTTCGTAATAACGAGCAACACGGTTGGAGAGGGGAAAGCCAATCCGGTAAAATAAAGTTAAAATATTCTTCGACTTCTAAAGTACCAAATGGCGGTGGAACGAAGGGAAGTGAAGAGAAGACAAGTTAATGACATCTCGTTTTTTCTTCATATCGCTTCGCCTTTGTTGCACATGTAGCTATCAACAACATACTGAAGATGAAAGGAGGAGTGAGTCGGGGAAGGAAGGTTTAAACACATAATGTTAAAAATACAGCATCGCCAGCTCATCTTTTTTTGAAGGCATGATAAAAGTAAAATATTAATAAGGATTCTGGGACCCGTCTCTGTTTTAGGGCTTGTGTTAGATAGTTCAATAAAGATTAACAGGTCATGAAAGATACCCTGCCTTTGTAAGTTTCACCTCCTGATATGTTAAACCATCATGCTGTAATTAGTTAAGGCATGTTTTTTTTCAATAGCATTGATTTATACTATTCCACAATTCCGTAACAGAGCAATTGACTGCTGCTAAAGAACCGTAAGGAAGCAGAAAAAGGTAACAGGGAACTTAATTTGTTAAGTAAGACAGGCTGTGAATTACCTTGGCAGATGTGTCCATCTCCAGTGAATCCAGGATCACAAGAACAGTTGTGGGATCCCTCAGTGTTTGTACAAGTAGCATTGTCCCTGCTGCAGTTATGGGTATTGTGAGCGCATTCATCGATGTCTGAAATGAAATCAGAAGACCGTACTTATGATCATGATCACGAACACCAAAGCTAAAGGGAAAAAAGGGAAGAGAGGTTCCCAATAAGCTCTGAATTATATCGAGTTACCATATGTATTGAATACAGGGGGAAGTTTCTAGAGAAGCTGTGGTGCTGCGTCGGTGGAAATAACAAGGTAATTTCGTTTTATCAACTGAGTTGATTATGTAAATTAGCCGCCGTGAAGACCTTAAAAGCTAACATTTCGAGCTGATAAAGAAATCTGAAACTATATAATGCTCTTAAGGAGACTCGAAAGGGTTCTTTGACAGTGGGGAGAGTGGATTCCAAGTTACACGCAAGCTTGTCACTCGCGAGAGAAATAAGCGATGGCGCGCGCGATCAGATCCGCGGGCGAGTTGTAAACAAACATGGCCGCCATAATCGTTTCAAAATTGCCGGGTACCTCTAGCTCTATTGTTTCCAGCGGAAGTGGTTATTTGAGAAACAAAAAATGGAAAGTTTACTTCTTGAAGGCAAGTAGGAAAATGTTCGGATGGCAGGATTCTTGCCGAAAGTGGTCAAAACAGTTTTATTTAACAAGCTAAAGGAGGATTTAAGTGGATACCAATGGGTTTTACGATTTGTTTCGCATTGAATATTATTCCTAATAAAATGAAATGACCGAGAACTTTCCTAAACAACTCACTGGAAGATGAAAAGGAAAATGAAATCATTTTTGGATCCAGGACGGTAAACATTGACAGTTTTATGAACGGAAATGGAGAAGTGTAAACGTTGCCATAAAAATAAACATAACTTTCAGTAAGCAAGAGATCGTAAAAATGTGGATGAGACTTTAATTCTAGTTCAACAACTGACGGTAAAATTGAATTAAAATTTTTATCTTAAACTTGGGAGAAAGATTGTTGATATTTCGCTCGATAAACTGTAAATTACAACTACGAAAAGGCAAACTCGCATTTGTTAAGAAAGAATTGAAAATTTGTTTTGTTTTCCATTTAAAATAGAATAATGAAAGCTCACAGCTATGGCTGTGGCAAAGAGAAAAAAAAGAAAAACTAAGCCAAGGCTTGTTCATACCTCTAGTCCCTCGAAAATAATAGAAAGTCGCGAAATCTGTGACGACCAACAAATTACTGACGTACATGAAACCTTAGTTTCCGCTGAGTTTGACGCCGATGACAATCTGGAAGACGTCAAAGCAAATTCTTTTCACTCCGAATTATTTTCACTCCTCCACTTCAAATTGCACATGAACAATAATTATATCGGACAATCATGGTAAATGCATGTGCATCACCGAATGAGGCCTTCGATCAAGCCATCTTCTCGGAAAAACGACAAGATACCATCCAGACGTTCGATGGGAAGCTTCATCTTTTGACAAACATGGTCCAGAAGCTGGCAGATGCTGGTTTGTCTCATATTACACTACAATCTGTGTACGAAAAACTCAACATTAACAGTCTCAATGGAGTACTGGCATTTGCGCCATCTGCAAAATCAACTTGTCATCATATATCGAACTCCGCCAGAGAATTCTCTTCGGAGTTCATTTCCAACTGTCGTAACGGTACGCAGTCTGAGTCTCAAATGATGACTTATTTTTCAGGAAGGTGTAAAATCACAAAACAATGTGAATCCATCTTCAGGATGAACGATTTTTTCCGCGCTGAGGGCATCCACCAATTAATCGCGCGGACACGACCTCATCCTCGCGAAAATGAACCCGTGAGTCAGCGGTATCGTTTAAAACGCGTGACCGGATATAAAAGTGTGAGCTAAAATTGCAAAAACCGGAAATAAACCTTGCTAAGTTGATGAACTAATATTTCGAAAATTAGTTCGGTTACCTACCCTGATTTTTTGTACAAAAATTATTCTCATCATTACGCATTCCTGAAGAAAATTAAAAAAAACTGATCTGTTGGGATTTTTTTTTACATTTTCAAACAGCATTTTCCTAAATAATTCAAGTTCTTATAGGTAGTTTTTCTTTTTTTTTTATATCACGTATACAGGTAGAGAATGTGATGATGTTTAAGAGATTTGAAAAAAAAAAAACTAGGTCACCGACTTGGCTTTTGTGATAACTTTCAAAAACTGAGTTTTAGAGGGTCTTTAGCCGTACTGTACTGTTGCCATGGAAACAGAAAATACCTGACGAACCCCCTAAACAGATTGCCCAAACGTAGTGTTATGCATATGTCAAGTTATTATCTTGATGATTAGTTTGACAGTCCTGATATCTTCTACTGATTGGCGCTTGCTGTTAATTGTGGAAAACCCTTTCAAGCCTCCTTAAGAAAGAAAGGAGTTTCTAACCTTACTCCAAATGGTGGCCGGCTTAAACTCGTTCTGACCACTAAGACAAAGCCATAGGATGTATTTTTCTTAAGCCATGCCATGTCAGGAGCTCAGTACATGAGTTTGCAACCGACAAGCGTTATACTGTTCAGGGACAGAGCTGAATAATGATACGCTACGTCAGAGGGTATGCGGTCAACAACGCGGGCTCAAGTGTCCTAGGTCTTTAATTTAGCGAAATCAGCGAAAAATGATAACGGCTGACTTTTAAAACCGAGGAACTCTGTCTTCGTGGAAGGCCCCTTTCCTCTTTCCAGAGTTTTTAAGGAGAAAATTAATTTTTGAAAACTTGTAGGGGGTGTACCAAGTTTTTGGAGTTGCTATGTAAGAGAAAAGCGGCGAGGAAAACGACGCCTCGAGGCAACAGAATAGGAAATCAACCATGCGAACGACTCAAAATCCGTGTCTCTGCGGCAAAACCCAGCGCATGCGTATACGTTATTCAGCTCTCTCCTGTTCAGGGGCGTTGTTAAGGAGAAAGGAATACCGATGGTTATATCTGTTTAATAAGATCGTGGTCTGCAGCATTTTACCTTCAAATTTATGTCCATCCCCGCTGAATCCAGGATTACAAGAGCAGTTGTAAGATCCCTCGGTATTTGTACAGTTGGCATTCTCGCTACAAAAGTGGTTTTGAACACACTCATTAATGTCTGAAATGAGATCAGCAGACTGTTAAAAGAAATGGAAAAGCAGGGAAAGTGTTTTAATATTCAGGCAACATGTACAAGTTGTAAAACTTACTTCTCATAATACTAAAGAAGATACTAATAATAATGATAATACTGTTGTAATGCATTACTAAAACTTTATTATTAATATGCATTCGTTAAAATTCTATTCCTATTCTATTCCTAATTTCTTGCTACATAAAAATAGTTTTCCATCTTGGGTCATAGACAAGATCATTTACAGGTATCTAGCTAAGAAACATATATCCTTCTACTGGGCAGAGCGCTTCTTCTAACTTCGGTAAACCTTCTTCGCACTATTATAAACTCCCCTATGTTGGTCGGTTTTCAAACATCGCTCAGACTAAGTTAAGACAACTACTCAAACGTTATTGTAGAGCTGATTAGATGTTAAGTTAGTCTTCAGTACGTTTAAACTCAGAAACATGTTCAGTGTGAAAGATTCAGTACCGCTGGGTCTACGTTCGCGTGTCGCTTATAAATTTTCGTGTGCTGGCTGTAATGTCAGTTATATTGGTGAGACCACTCGCTACATTTGTACACGAGATCGTGAGCACCTCTTGTCGGACAAAACTTCGCATATTCACAAGCACTTGCAATCATTATGGGCCTGTCTTGACTCTTGCGATACTGAATGTTTCACGATCTTAGATTCTGCCGCTTCAAAATACCAAATTAAGATCAAAGAGGCATTGTATATTAAGTGGGAAAAACCAATTCTTAATCACCAGTTGAAGCAACTAGAATCATCTCTTTCCTTTTAATTATATTGTTCCTTGGTCTTTTATTTTATTATTATTATAATTTTTTTTAAATCTAGTTAAGCGCGCGCTATTTATATTCTTCGTGTATTTAACATTCAAAATGTAACGTAAGCCCTGACACGTAATTTGTACCGTACCTTAATATAAATTCAAATGTACAAACCTTAAAAGCTCATTTGCAACTGAAGATGACATGACAATGTCGAAACATGTCTTGTAAATTTCAACTCAAAGTTGTCGTTTCTTTTTTGAGAGTTATTCCTACAATATAGTATAAGCTCAATTAAAATGAAATCTGTCAGGTCTCATTTCAAATAATTATTTCACTCTAATGATTACATTCTAATTGATTACATTCTATTACTTCCTGATCCTATCCTTAACTATTTCCGAGCTCAACCTAACTCAAGAGAAATATCATGGAAAATCTTCTTTGAAAATAAAAAAAAAAAATTAAAAAAATCCATCTTATATATAAAAAAATCTAAAAGTATTCTTAAAAAATGATAATACTAGTTATAATAACGATAATGATAACAATAATAGTAATAATGACGAAGGAAACCTCTGTTAAACCTTAAATACTACCTCACAGTAATCCCAAGATTTGCAGTCGTTTTAAACTTGCATAGCTAAAGCAAAATAAGGTTTTACTGGTAAAATAATGACAAACTGTTATCATAGTTAAACATGATGATAATGACGATGTTGATAATAAAACTAATAACAATGATAATAATGATAATGATAATAATAATAATTATAATAATAATAATCTTTATTTAGCAATAACTTCCATAAAATTCTCTACAATACAAAATGTTAACAGCGTAAAAAACGATCCAAAATAACTCACTTTCGGCTCACATCTTATTTTTTGTCAAATTGTTTGGAAAACTATAGATAACGGAGTCAAATCTGAACAGACTCAAAATCTAATAATCCGATTAGTAAAAGCATAGATAAAACTATACAGAAAAGAGAAAGGTGAATGGCAAGTCTAGAGCCCTATATACAGGGCTGCCAAAAATCATTCAACAGTGTCAATGGCTCCCTCGGCAGCTGCGATTTCAACGTCACAATTATTATAGTCATAAGCAGCGCGTCACTTCACCCGCGATCCTCGAAGGCAAACTAAGGCCGACCGAAGGAGGGCAAAGGATGTCTTTGCTCGAATACAGGAAATTGTTTGCGAGTATCGTTCCCCTTTCTTGGCGGCTATCAGCTCGGCCATTCAGCTGTGGTATCTTATGCATTCCATCCCCATCCCTCACGTAGTTGTAAATACAAGTGGCGTAAACGAGCCATGCTCAACATCCAACACTCTCCTTGAGTACCGCCGCTTCTTGTCGTTTTTATGGATGCGATAAGTCTGCTGTGGTTCCCGGTCCTTGTAAGACTCGGCATTAGGGTGGCAAACCCTCACATCGAAGAGTGCCGAGCTCTGGGGATCCCAGAAGCCACGCGCCCGAACGTCCAATCTTGCGTCTTGTGCTCTATTAGACCCTCTGCTGAGTTGTTCTTCAGTGACGTCTTGGAGAACTGGCTCGACCTCGACATCGGTACACACTATACTCAAAAGGTCGGCCTCGAGGTCTCTCAACTCATTATGCCGTTGGATAACAAAGCCCCCTCGTTTGCTAATCATTGCGTGGTCTACTGCGAAGTTTTCCCCACACACACACTGATGGAATGTCATCGAACGGCCAATCATAGCGTAATTTAACAGCATCACGAAACTCTCTCTTGCTGAGGCTGAAACCATGTTCTTGAAGGGGAAGAGCTGTGAGACATACAGAGGAGCCTTTTTCTTGCGCTAGTTCTAGAGCTCGCTTGGTCTTCCGTGAAACAAATTGTTTTAGATTATCTGCAATCTCTGAAAGTTCTTCAGCTTTTCCATGTTTGACAGCCTGACGCCCTGACGCGATGAGGGACTCGTTAGGTAGTTGATGAGTTTGAGCCATGATATGTTCGACAAGAGAAGATGTCACCTGAATAGATGAGGCATGTTCACGTGCTGCCTCGTGACATGGGTTGCTCAAGCTCAGGCCGCCTAGGCGCACGGGTAGTGCTAGAACGTCTCTATCGAGTTTGCTACACTTGCACCCTACGATTGCTGGTATAAGGACCTGGGAAATAGCCTCTTCAAGTGGCTCTAGAAGATCTTGGACATCGTGGAGAGTTCTTAGGAAGTACATCCAACGATGCTTTAAACCAAACGTGTTTGCGGCATAATAATGATAATAATAATTACCTTTATTGAATCTAACATGAAAGTGTATAAAAAATGAAAAATACTCGTAAGTTACAATTATCCTTTTAAGGAAAAATATCACTAACCTAAACTACATAATTATAATAATAACAATAACAGTTACATTACCGATAATAATGACAATAGCCAGGAAAGAAAGCCAACTGTGTTTGTACCACAACAAAGCCACGAAAGTCATTTCCATTTTCTTTGTTTTAACAGTCTTCTGCCGCTTTTTGCGTTTCCATTGCCGACATTGTCCAAGAATTAAGAATTTAGTTGTAATTCAAGTTTCTTCTTACGTGTGATCGATGCAGGCAGTCCCGAGCGAGCAAGATGGGCCCATTTTGTCCGCTCGGGAGGTCAATCAGAACACAGAATTCTCTTCATCTTACCCACGGGCGCTGGAAGCGATGCAATAAAAGAGCATAATATTCCAAATAATATCAGATTCCTATTTACGGTAGCCTTGACAGGACCAGCTCTATAGGTTTTTCGCGCTGATAGGACAAAGCATCATGTTCTGAATAATATTTAGTACCCGTGCAGTTGTGTCTCTCACAACTGAATCCTTTTTTACAAATGCACTTAAATGACCCCTTTGTATTGTTACAAGTGGCAGTTATATCGCTGCAGTTGTGGCTGTTTCGAGAACACTCGTCAATGTCTTAAATAAAATCAGCAGTCCGTATCAATCATGCTGATAAAGAATAATAATGAAAAGGGGCTGAAACTGGGCTTCCAATCTGAAAACCACAGGTTGCTGTTAAGATAAGAGACCTAACGTCACTCCAAATGGAGGCTGGCTCAAAACTCTCTCTGAGAAAGCCATAAATTGTACTTTTCCTAAGTCACGGCATCTCAGGAACTCAGTATATTAGTTTGCAATCGAAAAGCAATATACTAGTCCGGGGTATTCCTAGGGAGTAGGAATACCAATGGATTGTATCGTTTGATAAGATCGTATTCTGCAGGGTTTTACCTTCGCATCCATGTCCATCCCCGCTGAATCCAGG
Organism: Stylophora pistillata; assembly: GCF_964205215.1. Taxonomy (NCBI): domain Eukaryota; kingdom Metazoa; phylum Cnidaria; class Anthozoa; order Scleractinia; family Pocilloporidae; genus Stylophora; species Stylophora pistillata. The sequence continues at coordinate 18,624,959 of NC_142520.1, forward strand.
ATTGCAGGAGCAATTGTAAGATCCCTCGGTGTTTGTGCAGTTGGCGTTCTCGCTACAATTGTGGTTTTTAACACACTCGTTGATGTCTGAAATGAAATCAGCAGACTGTCAAAAGAAATGACAAACCAATAACAATACTATTTACAATAACAATAATAATAGTATTTATAATAATGATAATAAAGAAAAAAACTCGGCTTTAATTCAAATACTCCCTCACAATAGTCCTAAAATATGCATTAATTTTAAACTTGCATATATAGCTAAAGCAAAAATAATAATTGCTTAAATAGTAATAAAAATAGAGAAAGAGTTAAAAACAAAAACAAAAACAATAACAAAAAACCGAAACAAAAATTAGGCTCGCCCTTTTCCTTGAAACCACAATATCACATCTCCGTCAAATTATTGGGTTTTTATGTAGGGAGGTTGGTAAGTTTAATTACGTTCTAAAACTCTAGCAAATGGCAATGATAATTATAATGATAATGATAATAATGATAATAATAATGATGATAATAGTAATATATAATACAAAGAAAAATAACAATACAGAAATAGTGAAAAATAGTTAGAAAATCAAAAAGCAAAAAAAAAAAAACATACAAAATAGAGCTTGCCTTCATTTCATAGATACCACAATATCACATCTCCCTCAAGGTTATAGCTTTTAGGTAGGGAGGTTGATAGATTCACGTACTCGCACTCTGAAGAATATGACATACCTGTGCAGTTGTATCCATCCCCTTTGAAACCAGGATTACAAGAACAGTTGAATGATCCCTTGCCGTTGGTACAGGTGGCGTTGATCTTGCTACAATTGTGGATATTTTCGGCACATTCGTCGATGTCTTAAATGGAATCAACAGACCATAATTATAATAATAATGATATACCATAATAATTATAATAATAATAATACCCATAACTATAATAATGATAAGTCGGCTGCAGCGCTGGTAGGAGGGGTGGGGCGCAAGGAGGAAAGGAGACTTTAAAGCGTTTTATGCTTAAAAAATTTTGCAAACTTTGATGGTAAAAGTCAATACTGATTATGATTTTGAACGCGACTTCGGATGATAGACAGGGTGAGTAAAGCTTTTTAAGTCCAAAATATGCATTGTAATTCTCAGATGTAGATCTGTACGTTTTACACGCAAGATATCGATTTTTGAGTAGTATGAAATACCTGAGCAGTTGTATCCATCCCCTCTCAAACCAGTATTGCAAGAGCAATTAAACGATCCCTTGCTATTAGTACAAGTGGCGTTGCTCTTGCTACAATTGTGGATATTTTCGGCACACTCGTCAATGTCTAAAATAAAGTCAACAGTTGGTATCCAATACCGAAATAAAATATAACGATGGGGAAGTGTGGGACATCGCTACAAAAGCTATAGGAAAGTTGCTCCTTTTAAGAATCTCCTAGTTGCAGCTAAGGCTCGTCTTAGTTCCATAAACAGACGAGTGAGATAGGTGAGTCCTCGCTCCGATTAAGTTTATCCCAAAAGTACACGAAGACTGAATAAAGCCTTTTAAACCCTTTTAAAGCTGTGCATGGAGTTTCAGAGTTTTTTATGGTTTTCTGCGTTGATTAAAAGCATTCAGTCGTCCACTAAGGAATTATCTACCGGAGCATCATCTTCTGAATCATATCAGATTACCATTTATGGTGCCTCAGTTCGGCCAGTTGTAAAGGTTTTTTTTAATAGGTTTTTCTCTGATACGACACAGCATCATGTTCTGAATACTATTCAGTACCTGTGCAGCTGTATCCGTCACCACTGAATCCTGGTTTACAAATACACTTGAACGACCCTTTGGTATTATTACAAGTGGCAGTTATATTGCTGCAGTTGTGGCTGTTTTGAGAACACTCGTCAATGTCTGAAATTAAATCAGCAGTCCTTTTCAATCACAGCACTAAAGAATTACAAAGAGGAGGGCATCAGTATTGGGGCCTCCGTTAAAAAAAAAAAGAAAAAAACCACAAGGTGATATAAGGAATATAAACTTTAATCTCACTTCTAGTGTGAGAGGTGTGGTGGACTCATGGTTGGTGCGCTCGAATCTGACTCTCATGGTGCCTTTCTTCACCCAGGTGTTTAAATGGGTACCGGATAATTCAAGGCTGGGGGTAGCCCTGCATCCTATCCATGGGTGAGTAGAAGTACTCATGTGTGTCGCTTCGTGCTACGGAAACCGGAGCCAAGTGTAGGTCTAATGGGCCATTTGGCTCGTAAACAATCTTTACCTTACCAATGGAGGGTGGATCAAACTTATTCTGACCCCAACGAAGAAGACTTGAAATGTATTTATCTTAGATCAAGTTATAGCATGCTCTGCTGGATTATACCTTGGCACTTACGTCCATCCCCTCCGTATCCAGGATTACAAGAGCAGTTGTAGGAGCCCTAGGTGTTTATACAGTCGGCGTTCTTGCTGCAGTTGTGGGTTTTTTTAACACACTCGTCGATGTCTGAAATGAAATCAACGGACCATAATCATGATTGTTATCTTCAAAAGAAGGAGGTGGGTGGGGGAGAGGTATTGCTAATATGCAAAGGAAAACTCACACTGCCGCATGTTAATCCAGATCTGCAGGAAGGTAGGCTTAATAGTTGAAATCTGATAGTCGAAGTACCTTAAAATTAAGATTTTATAACGCGAATTTCTACCATAGGTTAGTTAGGATTAGGCATCATGCTCTGAACAATGGTCATTACCTGTGCAATTGTCTATATCCCCGCTGAATCCAGGATTACAAGAGCAGTTGTAAGATCCCTCTGTATTTGCACAGTTGGTGTTTTTGCTGCAGTTGTGGGTATTTGTAACACACTCGTCGATGTCTGAAATAAAATCAGTGGATCTTACACATGACCGTTGTCACCTCTAGCAAGGAAATGAAATCAACGAAAAATACTCATGATTGTTATCATCAAGAAAAGAAGGGGAAGGGGGGCTGTTAATTTGCAAAGGAAAACCAACTCTGCCGCATGTTAATCCAGTTCTGACTTGAGAAAGGCTAAATTATCCTAAATATGATACTCGAATTACCATATAACTAGAACCATAAAACGTATGTTTCTACCATAGGCTAGTTTGGACTATGCATCATGCTCTGAACAATGCATATTACCTGTGCAATTGTCGATATCCCCGCTGAATCCAGGATTAAAAATGCACTTGAACGATCCTTTGGTATTTTTACAAGTGGCATTTTTACTTCTGCAATTGTGGGTATTCATAACACACTCGTTGATGTCTGAAATAGAATCGACAGACCTATGACCAAAATACTAGAGAGTTAGGGTCGTACGAGGGTTAGTGATGTAAATTGTTATGCGATTTGTCATTACAGGCGTGTGATGAATGCAGATAAGAGAGTCTAACTCCATCGTTTTACTTTTCCACTGAATGCCTGAAACAGACTGATCTTAAAGGAAGTGGCTTGGGCTCTAAAACGATATCAAAGCGGGCAAGATGGGCCTCTTGCCCGCTTTGATCCCGTGCAGAACAAATACTGCGTGAATCAAACTTACCGAGTTCGTGTTTTTTTTTTTTTTTAATTTTGTCGGCGATGGAGACGCAAAAAGCAGCAGAAGACAGTCAAAACATAGAAAAGACGAAAGACTCTTGTGGGTTGATCGTGCTACAAGGACAGTTGGTTTCCATTCCTGACTCTCAAAAAAGACAATTAATTCTTGATTCTAGTAAACCGAGGTCTTTTTGTGTTATAATAAATCCCTTATTGAACAAGCTTGTTCGGTCAATATGTCCAGATATTATCCGTTTTAATGGAACTCGACTTCGTCTCGGGACATAAAAACGCCAAAAAAAGAAAAAAGAATTCAACCGATCCTAGCAGTATGCAGAACGCGTGTCATTTATGAGCTCCCCTCACCATAGATTCTCTGTGGGTCAGTGGTCTAAGGTTCGACTCCTCAAGAGGACTCGTAAGTTTTTCTTTGACCCACACTCGTGACGAGACAAAAGTATCTTTCACCATTTATTTACTGAACCCAAAACTTACCACCTTTTCATTCTAATTTACTCTCGTTTTCTTGTTACCATACACCATATGCAATACTCAAAGTGTCCGTGAGGTAATGGGGTCTAATTTATTATAAGTACATAAAAACGAGGACGGTCGGGCCTCGAAACAAAATGGCGTCGTTATCATCTCTGCCAGTAGTTTATGGTCCTTGCTTTCTAAGCGAAGATGTGCCAGGATCCTCTTTAAACGAACGGAAACCACTTCAGTTGAAGAATTTTGAATTAAAATTCTCGTTGAAATGCCGTGGGGACTCATGCAAAGGTTTACACACGAAAGCTTTGCTTGTGAAACGGTAAGTTTTTGTTACGCGATTCCGCGAATTTTCCTTCGCACAGCACTACGCAAACACAAAACCTTGGGCCTGTATTATATCCTAGTATTGTATGAAATGTCAGTTTTGAAGAACACCTGTCTATCAAGACCTTTAATCCTTGCTTCTTGTAGTTTATTTAACCGTAAGTTTTTTAAGACTAATGCGATTCCGCGAGGTTTTCCCAATCGTTCAGTTAAACATATAAGTAAAACTTCCAACTTAGTAATATGAATATTATGACCAGCTTTTAAAAACCGTAGTTTATCAATTAACAAGTTGTTGTATAGATCGCGTAAATTTATTTGTTCACATTTACTCTTCAGAGTTGACGAATACATCAGTAGAGGCCTCGAAGGTCTTATCTATGATCCTGATGAAAACAATATTTAGACAAAGAGGAAAATGCACAGTCTTACAGAAAAATATGCCTCAGTGTTGGACTGATAATTAATATGATTATTATATCTGCATCTCTAAATATTTCAAAACAGAATATCACCTTTTTCACTGTTATGAATCTTGTCTGTCATATTCACAACTTTTGACCTAAGTGTACAACCATACATTCAACTCTACAGATGTTAATAAAATATGAAAACCATAATAGTTCCATAATTATTTATGTACTAATAATTGGATTTTGAAGATTGCATAGAAATGCACAAACTGAACACATCTGATTGACTGTGCCAAATAAATTAATAGGAATTACCCTATTCCAAATGTGGAAACTCTTTATTTTGTTTATGGCTCTTTCCACATGCACTCTTAAAGATGCAATTGATTGTGTGTCTACAGTGTCATTTGCACTAAACTGCACCTGGTCTCCTACAAATGGAGGCATGTTCAAGGAAACTCCGGATTGAAGGAGATCTTGAATAAGGAATCCTTTATCTGCCATCACAGAGTCACCAACATCAAACACTTGCTCTAAGAATCCACTTCACTCGACAATTTCTATATCCGAAATTCTTCCTGTATAAAGTGAACTGATAAAACTTATGCTCCCACCAGGTGTAATGCCTATAAGATCTTTCAGGGTCGTGTGATTTTTGTAGGAGCTATAAAGCTGACTGGTAAGTAAAAGACTCAAGGGCATTTGAGATGTAATCTCTGTACAGTCTATGATGACTGTTGTATTTGAATATATATTTTTAAATCTTCTGGCATATGTTGATCAACTTGTTCTCTTGAAGGTCAAATACAGAACTTACTAGACTTGAGGTATATGAAAGAGATCCAAGAAACTATTATTCGTGATACAGTAGACTGGTGGATTCCATACAAATGGGATAGATGGTCTTCTGGGAATCCCTGCCTAAGTCTACAGAGGGTTAGAAATAATTCTTCTCTGGGATCAAGTGATCTCGGCTTACCAGGCTTAGCTCTACTGTAATTATTGTCTGCATAGGATGCATTCTTGTACTTTATGTTTTCACCATTTTTACCAGGCTGTAAAAATTCTAAATAGCTCTCAAAGATTTCAGCATTTGGGAAGCCTGTATAGAACAACATTGCAGGGTTATCGTTCAAAAACTTGTTTACACTAAAAAATCTCTCATTTTTCCTTTCGCTTTTTTGGCATTTCTCAGTCATGCTTTTAAATTCATCGTTCAGGGCATAACATTTCTCTGCTTTCTTTTTTAGCTGATCATTAAGAGCACCTACGTTTTCTTCAAGCTTATTAATCATAATTTCATTGCATCTGATCTGATCTTGTAATTCAGTTACAGTTTCGTTTAATGATTTCGTGTTGTCCAACAGTTTAGGCAGCCTTGAAGAATTGTCCGATACATTATTAAATTCAGCGAGAGTTATATTCGTTTGACAGGTAAACTCTTTTGTTTTGGGTTTAATACAAGTCGGTTCCGTGTTACTATTTGAGTGTGATGGACATGGTTTCTTTGGACTCAGTACGCGCCGTTCTTTGGGAGCCTTTCGCTTTCGTGGTGAATCCTGTTTCCACTGAAAAATCGAAGGGACAGCATCTTGCTACAGCTTTCTCACACCTGCAAGGGTTTTCGTCAAGTCACTCGCATTGAAATGTCTACTACACACCTTGGTATGACGGTCGACGATCACAAAATTATCACCAACATCTCTTCGAATTGCCTGAATCCATTTTTGTCTCAGTGCTTTATCACTTGGAAATTCAAAATGAGATATCTTCTCACCATTAGTCACGTATGTCTTCCTAGTACACAAAGGGACACAACAGTTTAAAACCATATTACGAGTAGTTAGCAAGGGAACAGCGTAAAAGGATCAAATAACAACAAAGATGGCTAGCCCGACCGTCCTCGTTTTGATGTTTTTTGAATCAATTAGAACCCATTACCTCACGGAAGTTTTGGGTATTGCATAGGGTGTATGTTACCCATAAATTTTTATTTGATAAACAAGATCATGCTCAGCAGGATTATACCTCTGCATTCATGTCCATCCCATCGGAATCCGGTATTAGTGCAAGAGCAGTCGTAAGATCCCACGGTATTTATACAATTGGCATCCTCACCACATTTGTGGGATTTTTGAACACATTCGTTGAGGTCTGAAATGAAATAAATGAATCGTATTCATGATCGTTGTCGTCTCTTGCAAGGAGAGGAGGGGAACTGGGAGCTAATTGGCAACGCAAAACCAACTATACCGCATGTTAATTCAGCTGAATCGGGGCAAAGTTTGTATCTTAGATGTGATAATGATTTGGATTATAAAACGTGTTTCAACGAACGGTTAGCTTGGAAAAGGTATGCTGCTTGAAAACAATGTTCATCACCTGTGCAATTATGTATATCCCCGATGAATCCACTTTTACAACTGCACTTGAACGAGCCCTTGGTATTTTTGCAAATGACATATTTATTGCTGC